>NW_025400985.1:635627-637913 GCF_015345945.1 Tribolium madens
AATTTGGACTCGTTTAATTTTTTTAATAGACATGCTTTTTCTAAATCTTATAGCATTATTAATTTTATTATTTTCTTTACACATGGTTTTACAAGTGATCAAATTATGCTATTTTTAAATAATTTTTCCTTTGTTTTTTGTTGTTTTTTCGCTTTATATCTAGAAATTTTCCTCGTTTTAAATGTAAATTGACAATAAATGTTTGAGACATTAGTTTTTAGAAAACTAGGTCCAAATTCTACTTTTTTGATAACAAATTTATGGTTCCTCAAAAAATAACTGAACAAACGTTATTTCTTCGTTTCCTCACAATCGATGGCCCATATTTTGGAAAGTGTTCCAAGTTCCAAACTCCATCTCTCCCGGCCTACCCTATCTTTTATTTTCCACCCTATATATTCTTCGGCTTCTTTGTGCTCTCCTCAACTATCGACCGCGCTTTTTTGGTGCATTTACACGAGAAGCAACACTGCGTGGTTCCGTGATGTTGTTGATGCAAGAGTGCAAGTTAAAATAAATATCGTAATCTTTCTTCGCATGATGGCGTGTCTTGAGTTCCGTTCCTTCAATTACACCATCGGTCGTTGTTCTTGGACTTGGAATCCGATTAACAACTTCCAAGCGTAATGAATGTTGTTTTCAAGGGTAAAAAGGGTATGTTGTACCATCATCGAAGGGTGGTATTGATCGGTACACTCCGACGCGTTGCGAGTACACTCACATCCCCCAAACAGGGGTGGATTTGGCCATCACTGACGGGTTTTAGGGGATGTTTGCAATACCTTGACCTTGGTGAATGTTATTGCAAACTTTGGTTAAAAATTAAAATTGTTTCATGAGGAGCAACAAGTCAAAGATTGTATCTTTGAAATAATATATTGTAACACGCAATGAAAAAGTGTACCGTAATTAGCTTGTAAAATAACTTTAGTTAGTGGCTTTACGAGCAAATAAATACGTCCATAAACGATAGAATGTAACCTTGACATGTTGCACTTATTTTTTTTTATTTTCATGAATCGATTGATGTTTCAGATATTTCAGTAATGATGAGAACTGCTTCTGCAATTTGTAGAATGCCATGCAATTAATTTCATTAATCAATAGATTACGATAACAGTAAAGAAATGCAAACATTGAAGAAAAAATAAGGCGGAAGAATGAAAAAGTTGTGAATATTAAAACAGAAATCAGATACAAATTAATAACAAAATATTTCACTAAAATGCAAATTTAACGATTGTCACTCGCGATAGGTGTAAAAAAGTTCAAAATTAAATTAAAATCAATTAACCATTCAACACATTAAAATTTCTTGCGTGACAGCTAATAAAAATATTTGTTTTTGATTGAAACACGAAAATTCCAGCGTTTTTTAATTCTTGAAAAATTATGAAAATTAACAAATCTGTTTCTTGGGTCTCACTATCGGAAAAATTGCACTTGTTTTGACAGAATTTGAGAAAAATGACTAAGAAATGCAAACTTTGATATTGTTTCGTTTGCTTGTGGTCATTTTTCAGAGAATTTGAGCGCTTTTTTCAAAATTTTGAAAAAATTTAAAAAACTGATTTTTTCAAATGTGCACTTGACCTCACCTCAAAAACGATTGAAAATACTTCCAATTAATTGTTACGAAATGTAGTAAGTTTTTCACCACGTAGCAAAAAATTCAAAAAACAGTTTTTATATCTTTTTGAGGAAATTTCGTATAAGTTGTCATATTGAAAAAAAAATGCATAACTTAAAAAGAAAACTAAATTTCATTCTCAAAACACTATCACATTATTTATAGCATTTCATTTTTATTAATTATGATTTCCTGAAAGCAAAAATAATAATAATGATATCAATTTTTCTCAAAAAATCCAAAGGTTGAATTGGATTTACATTTAGTTTCACAGAAAATTTTAACAGTTTTTATTATAAATTTCAATTTGCAATTGTTGATATTTATTTTTTAATTCTGGGAAGTTTTATAACGAATTTGTCTAGTTCTGATGTAAAAATCGGATAATTACCTATTTTGTTTTTTTTTTTGTTTTGAGACACTTTTCAGGAACATGGCTGTAAATTTCATTAGATAAAATTTCTGAAAATTTTGATGATTTTTGAGTTCCATTTAAGATTTTCGTCAATACTCTAAAAATAATTAAGTTTTTGTTGATATTTTGAAGGCTTTTTTGAAAATTAAAAAAAAACGAAGTAATTGAAAATTTTGAAGTTGACCAAATGCCGTTTTTCGCAATTCTATAAGAATAAAATCGATTCTTTCATATTTTTTTT
>NW_025400985.1:640218-642921 GCF_015345945.1 Tribolium madens
TAATTTTTTTTATATTTATTTTTATGCAATTCTGAGAAGTTTTATTCAGTATTTCCAGGTATTTATAATGAATTCATGTAAAAATCGGTTAATTAATTTTCATAAGATAAAATTTCTGAAAATTTTGATAATTTTTGGGTTCCACTGAATATTTAAGCCAATATTTCCCGGTTTATGAAGATATTTGAGTAATTTTTGAAATTAAAAAGAAACGTTTAAGAAAAATTTAAAAATTTCTTTGAATGTTTCGTATTTTCTTTATTTCTAATACAAAATCATAAAAAAATATGTTATAATTTTATTTATTTATTTTGGTAATTCTCCGTTTTCTGTTTCTGGTCCTTGAAATATGATAACCTGATTGAAATATGATAACCTGACAAAGGGAAATAAAAACCATTAAATTCGTAGCGACGTTTTGATACTTTTATTGTATCTTCTTCAGGCTACAAAATAGTCGCTTAGTTTTTCATTATTTTGGTATTTTCAGAAAATTTTCTCGTTATTTCTAATAATTCCATAAGTTTTTTAGGACTTTTTGGGATTCTCAGATCTAACACAGCTCTCACTGACATAATTTTTAAATAATTCCGAGATGAAACAATTGTATCCTCTCGAGAGAAACACTTGATAATTCCCCGTAATTAAGTACAAATTCACTGATATTATCAGTAATTATAATAAAATATTAAAACGATAAATCTTGACGCAATTCTCTTCCGCAAATAATAAAAAAACCGCAACCAATTACATCCTGACAAACCCCTTGAAGCATGTGCTTGACCTCACATTACGTTTACGTTTGCGTAATACATAAACGCGGCATCATAATGTCGATAACCGGCGTGTGATTGGCCACGTTCCAAAACAAATCCGACCTATTTTCACACGTTACGTCAGTGTGAACATCCCTCTAGTGAATGATATCGACCAAAAGTTGGTATTCTTGGCCTTCTAATCCCGGTAAACACAAAACCGAAACCATCCGAAAACACACGATTGCGAGTTTTATGCACGTTGTACGCACTTTACGCCCCCCGGGGGCGGCGGCGAATCGATTGAGTGACAGATGGCGGCGGCGCCGCCACTATCACTTTTCATTAAAAAAAAAAAAAATTGACAAGTGAATGGCCTTTGAGACTAGATTGTAGTTCAATTGCCTTTAACCGATAAGATTCTCACATGCAACGATCATTAAATGGGGTATTATATTCTATTTGCCATCTTAATAAAGAAAACAACAAGGAGATAAGAGGGTTCATGCATATTGCATTATTCTTAATCAGGAGGCGGAAAAATGTGCAGAGTTTCAGTTTTGATAAAAATTTTGCTGAAGCTTACTGAAAAATGAGACTAAACAAAGCTCAAAGATGGGTTTTGGGGGGCAAACCTGCCAGATGTGTGCACAAAGGGCCTAATGATATTAAAAGTGAGTAACTGGAGGCGTTTCAGCAACAGCTGTGCTGTAATTTCTAAATAATAAAATTTTTCTGATCTTTTTATTGCTGAAACGTGTGGCATTGCATTGCCAACCAAGGATATCTTATTGTGTTTATCGAGGAAATGCAACTAGAAGGCCAGTCTGTAATTTACAAGACTTCAGTTAGAAAGTTTAGTTTTCAGACATCTGCAGAAAAATCGCCCACATCGATTAATAAATTGATGCGGGAATGTTAACATTATATAAGATCCACCACCTGTTGAATATCTTAAAAAAGTCGAACACTAATATTTTATCATGTCTCTTTTTGAATTTATTACAGTCGAGGAAAATAAGAAAAATAAAGTGTGTAAATACTGTTCCACAACCTTGTTAAATTGGAAAAATACTTTTTTTCAATGTCAATGTCAGCAACTTTCATTTATGGGAAGGAAAACTAAAATAGGTGAAGCGATTTTTCTTCCGACAATAAAACACAAATAGATTTCAAGGAACAAAGCAAATATTTTAACAAATGAAAATTTTTTAACAAAAATCTTCCTTTTCGCTTAGTTGAATGATGAAAACACCGTTTTTGTAAATTTTAAAAAACATAAAAAATAATAAGCAAAGCTTTGGTTTATCCTTTGATAGAGTTTTCATGTTTTTCCCATATACAGAGTGTTAACTGAAAATTATCAATGAATTTGCAGTGATTTACAGACAGAAGATATGAAAATTTCATTTATTTTGACGGTATTTGAGAAGAAATAGCGATTTCAGTCGTTTTGAGCACTTTTTTGAAAATTTTTGAAAAAATCGGAGAAACTGATTATTCTAAAATCGATCAAATAACGCTTTCTGCAATAAAACCAATTTTTTCATGCGTATTTTTGGAAAAAGCGTAAAAATAATTCCTTGGAGGAACCTCAAAAACGATTTAAAATAATTAATTCATTGTCACGAAATGTATTTTTTTCAGAAGGCACAGAGTTTTGTCAAAATAAACCAAATCATTATAAAATCATGTCTCCCAAGAAAAAAAATTCGTAGAGTTTGCCAGTTTGGGTGAAAAAAATCGCATAATTCAAAAATAAAATATTTTTATAGCATTTAATTTTTATTAGTTATTATTTTCTGAAGACAATAATAATAATTTCAATTTTTTTCTAAAAATCCGAAGACTTTTTTGATTCATTGAAAATTTAAGACTTTTAATTTTTTATTATAAATTTTAGACAATTTTCAATTTGTTGATATTTATTTATACGCAATTCGGGAAG
>NW_025400985.1:643781-646421 GCF_015345945.1 Tribolium madens
ATTTTAGACAATTTTAATTTTTTTATATTTATTTTTATGCAATTCTGAGAAGTTTTATTCAGTATTTCCAGGTATTTATAATGAATTCATGTAAAAATCGGTTAATTAATTTTCATAAAATAAAATTTCTGAAAAAGTTGCCATTCTGAAAAAATATTGCATAACTCAAAAACAAAACAAAATTTCATTCATTAATTTAAAAAAATTTTGGTTTGAGACACTACGAACACGGCTATAAATTTCATCAGATGAAATTTCTGAAAATTTTTGAGTTCTATTTAAGATTTTCGCCAAAATTTTCCGGTTTACATTTGAAATTAAAAAGAAAGGTTTGAGATTAGTCTACAAATTTTAAAAATTTCTTCGAATGTTTTGTATTTCCTTTATTTCTAATTCAAAAGCGTACAAAAAAATTATTTTGTTATTCTCAGAAGGTTTTCCAAATGAAAACAGAATTCGACTTCTTTCAGAAGTTTTTTGGAACTTTTCAGAATTCTTTTATTCACTTTGCATATTATTTCCAGAAGTAGAAACGAAATTTTCTCATTTTCACTGAATTTCGACAAAAGTTTCATATCAAAAATGGAAATAAAAAAAAAAAACAAAAATATGTGTCGCAAGAAACATTTATAACATCTTAAAAATGAAGGTTTGCAAAGTAGATTTGTATTCCATCTTCTTTTTTGCTTTGTTGAATTCTAAAAACACCGTTTTTTTTTATATTTTTTTTCAAAAATCTTTAATATTGTAATGGGAAATTTGAATTTTGCACGTTAATAAGCAAAGTTTTGCCCTATCCTTTGACATAATTTCATGGTTTTTTTTTCATACAAAAATGATCAAACGTAATTTCTATTGATATAAAATAAAAAATAAAAATAAATGTAACCTTTTCTTTGTTTAATTAACACAGGTGTTCTGTTTTAAATGAAACTAAAATTTCGCTAATATGGTGTTACCTCTTTGTTTTACATTGCATTCCATTGAATCAATTGCACGTGCATGAATAGCTTTGAACAAAAACGAAAATGAGATTATTCTGTTACGTGTGAAAATAAGGTAGGTCAGTGTTGAAAATCTGCATACAATTGGATCATGAAACAAAAAAACCGCATATTTAAATTAAATCGGAATTCCTTGAAATAATTAATAGAAAAATCGAAATTTTTGACTCATTTTCCTGCAATTTTTATCATAAAGATTACAAATTTTTCTAACAAGAAAAGAATGTTAATAACTCATTTAATCGATACACCTGCCTTCACCAGAAACCCAATTAATTAAAACAAACCTGACGCCGTGAACACACTTAGGTAACCCTTGACGAATAGCTCCACTCTCCCTTACCTGTAAGAAAAAAAATTGTTAGAATAATTAGCACACCACCTGCCTAATCGCATAAAAAATTACACGCATTTTCAATTTGCAAGAGTGAAGGTACCATCATAAAACATGCATTTTTTGATTATAGTAAAAATAAATATCAACAAATTACAAATTGTCTAAAATATAAAAAAAACTGTTAAAAATCTTAAATTTTTTGTGAAAATAAATGTAAATCCAATTCAATCTTCGAATTTTTTGAGAAGCATTTAAATAATTATAATTTTTGAAAATGTGACTGTGTTTTGAGAATTTATAAGAAGAAGAATTTGAGAAGTTATAAAAAATGTTACTTGAGAAATACTATTGAGTAAAGATTTCGTTTATTTTGACAAAATTCTGTGTCATTTTGAATTTCCAAGTGGTGAAAAAAATACTACAGCTCGTAAAAATTACGGATTATTTTAAATCGTTTTCGAAGTTCCTGAAAATAGTGTATTTAGATATAATTTTTGTTTTTTCAAAAAAAAGATGAACGAATCGATTTTATTCTTACAGAAGTGCGAAGAACGTCATTTGGTCGACTATAAAATTTTCAATTTTCTCAATCGAATATTCAAAAAAGCCCACAAAATATTAACAAAACTTAATTATTTAAAAAAACACACTTATGACTAAGTCAGTGAGAATTATTTTAAAAATGAGAATCCCAAAAAGGCCCAAAAAACTTCTGGAAGAAGCCTAATTGTGTTTTCATTCATAAATTCTCAAGCATTTAAGAAAATAAATAAATAAATAGAATTTTAACATGCACATTTTTATATGCTTTTGTATTAGAATTAAAGAAAATACAACTCATTGTAAGAAATTTTTAAAATTTTCAGACAGTCTTTTTAATTTTAAAAATTACTCAAATATTTTTATGCACTGGGAAATATTGGCGAAAATCTTCAGTGGACTCAAAAATCATCAAAATTTTCAGAAATTTCATCTCATGAAATTTACAGCAGTGTTCGTAGTTCTCAAAATAAAAAAAAATCAACCGATTTTTACACCAGAACTAGACGAATTCATTATAAATACCTGGAAAAAATAAAACTTCCCAGTGTTGCATAAAAATAAATATCAACAAATTACAAATTGTCTAAAATTTATTGAAAAAACTATTAAAAATTAAATGTAAATCCAATTCAACCTTCGGATTTTTTGAGGAAAATGCAATCATTATTATTATTTTTGCTTTCAGGAAATCATAATTAATAAAAATGAAATGCTATAAATAATGGAGAATGAAGTTTAGTTTTCTTTTTAAGTTAT
>NW_025400985.1:649026-652557 GCF_015345945.1 Tribolium madens
CGATTTTTACACCAGAACTAAATACCTGGAAAAACATAAAACTTCCCAGTGTTGCATAAAAATAAATATCAACAAATTACAAATTGTCTAAAATTTATTGAAAAAACCGTTAAAAACCTTAAATAAATCTCCAGATTTTTTTGAAAAAATTGAAAATAATAATTAATAAAAATTAAATCCTAGAAAAATGTGATCGTGTTTGGAGAATGAAATTTTATTTCATCAAGTAGCAACATACGAAGTAAAAAATTCGCTTATTTTGACAAAATTCTGTCATTTTGAATTTTTTTGCCACGTGGTGAAAAAAGTATTACATCTCATTTTAAACAACAATGTTTTTTAGAAATAATTTTTTGTCATTTAGACAGAATTTTCGTTTTTTTTTGATTTTTCAAAATTTTCAAAAAAGCGCTCAATTTCTCTGAAAACGACTTAAATCAAACAAAACAATATCGAATTGTGCTATTTTTTCTTAAATTCTATTAAAATAAGTGAAATTTTCGTATCTTCAGTCTACATATTATTCACTGTTGCCAACTTAATTTACCAATCACAAGCCACATCTAGTAACTGAGTCTTAATTGGTATTATTTTAAGTCGTTTTTGAGGTTCCTAAAAAAATACATTAAAAAATCGTTTTTTTTTCTCATAGACTCATTTGGTCAACTTTAAAATTTTCAAAAAACGCTCTAGATATCCACAAAAACATAATTCAGTATTAAAAAATCTTCTGAAAATACCGCAATAAATAAATAGAATTATAACATGCAAATTTTTGTATGATTCTGTATTAGAAATAAAGAAAATACAAAACATTTAAAGGAATTTTTAAATTTTTCAAAAAAACATCTTAAACCTTTATTTTTAATTACTCAAATATCTTCATAAACCGGAAAATATTGGGGAAAATATCTGGTGGACCTCAAAAATCATCAAAATTTTTAGAAATTTCGTCTCTTTAAATTTACAGCAATGTTCGTAAAAAGTGTCTCAAAAAAAAACGATTTTTACATCAGAACTACCTGTAAATACCGAAAACATCCCAGAATTGAGTAAAAACAAATATCAACAAATCGCAAATTGTCTAAAATTTATTTAAAAAACTGATAAAAACCTTAAATTTTCGGGGAAAATAAATGTAAATAAAATTCAATCTTCGGATTTTTTGAGAAAAGTTGAAATTATTACAGTTTTTGCTTTCAGAAAACAATAATTAATAAAAATTAAAGTGCTATCAAAAATGTGATCGTGTTTTGAGAATATAATTTTGTTTTGTTTTTGAGTTGTTATCCTTACAGAAGTACGAAAAATGTCATTTGGTTTTAAAAAAGCGCTCAAAATATCATCAAAAACTTAATCATTATTCCGATTAAGTCAATGAGAATTATTTTAGAAATAAGAACCCAAAAACTTCTAGAAGAAGCCGAATTCTGTTTTCATTTATAAATTCTCAATCATTTAAGAAAATAATTAAAAAATCTTCTGAAAATACCAAAATACATAAATAAAATTATAACATGCATATTTTTTACGCTTTTGTATTAGAAATAAGAAAATACAACACATTCCAAGAAATTTTTAAAATTTGCAAAAAGATTGATCAAAAACGTTTCCTTTTAATTTCAAAAATTACTCAAATATCTTTATAAACCGGAGAATACTCAAAAATCATCAAAATTTTCAGAAAACCGATTTTTACATCAGAACTTCACGAGTTCACTATAAATACCTAAAAACTACCCGAATTGCGTAAAAATAAATATCAACAAATTGTCTAAATCTTAATTTTTTTGTGAAAAAATTGAATTTATTTTTCAGTGGCAAGATACGAATTTTTTTTCGAAAAGATAAAAAATGTTTCTTAAGAAATATAAAAATTCGCTTATTTTGACAAAATTCTGTCATTTTGAATTTTTTGCCACGTGGTGAAAAAATTATTACATCTCGTAACAATTAATAATTAATTATTTTAAACAGTTTTTGCGGTACCTAAAAATGATTTTGGCATTTAGACATTTAGTCGACTTAAATTTTTTTTTGATTTTTCAAAATTTTCAAAAAAGCGCTCAAATTCGCTGAAAAAAAATCAAATTTAACATTTTTTAACAATTTCTGTCAAAATAAGTAAAATTTTCATATCTTCTGTCACTATATTATCCATTGTTGCCAACTTAATTTACCAAAAACCGAAAATAATTTTTAGTTTTAAATCAAAAATTAAATTGTAAATTTTATAAAACTCAGAAACAACAAAAACAAAAATTTTATTGTAAAACCGTCACTTTTCTCCAAAAAATTGAACTGAAAGTTTCTAAACGAAATAATTCTTTAATTGGGTCGTGCCATTTTCCCCGCAATGCCATAAGGTAACTGGGGAGTAATTGTAACAATTATTACCGAATTTTTTTTCCCGGTGGCCTCCTTGGAGTCGTTCGGTTTCGAACAGCTGCACGAGACAGCCGGCTCAACTTTTTTTTTAATGGTAGAACCCTCCAAGATTTTTGAAAGCCACACGTCAGCTGTTCTTATTTGTTATGATACTTGACGCAAAAAATTTCAGGTTTTGGGAATTGAAGACGTCGGTATTATTATTACGAAACGTCGATAGTGAAACAATGCAACGGAAAGTGCGCTGCGCTGCGCTGCTACAATAATAGGTGAAGGTCAGATGTAAAAGCACAAGCTGTTTTGCAATGAATGCAATTCGCTATCAATACAACAGAACTAATGCAACACGATGTCGAGAAATTGCCGCCAGCTAAATTACCAGTTTGCTGGAAAATACAACGATCTTGACGCGAATAAATTTCCAACGAAAATAAAACAACTCATTTTAAGACTTATTAGACTCGATTATCAATCATACGTGGATTTACTTCTTAAGAATGTTGACGGTTTGCATTTTATGTAACGAGTCTTTTGTCATGAGAGGACTTGATTCAATCGATTGAATGGGGAGAAACGGTTTTTTATTGTTCCTTCTACTATTCGTAGTACTAATAGAGGTGTCAAAAGTCAGAAACATAAAAAAAACAGTGATAGCCTTTCTAACCTTTTTACTGATTATCGTGAGTACATACGTACTCACGAAATCTCCTTTTTTTCGGTTTTTTATTATTTATCAATATTGTTAAAATTGTTAATTCAGAAAAAATTATTCTTAAAATTTGGTGTGAGTTGGCAAATTATCATCTGGTAATTTTAGTCGAAAAAATCACACGAAAAATTAAATGATCGAAATGTATCTAAAACAGAACAAAAGTTATTTCTTCATAATATAAAGAATTTTTTTTAATACTTTAGAATGATCCTTCAGATATTTAATTCGTTATATTCTGCCTTTAATGTTAACAGAGATTAATTACGTTTTAAGTACAGAGTGACTCAGCAAACTTTTCGGTTTGTTTTCAAATTTCTTAAAAATAACTGTTTTGGATTTTTAGTTATAATAGAAAACCTAGAAGAAGCAAAATTTCAACAATTCTGAATTGAAAATGTCAAAAAAAACTTTTTTGTCTCTTGCAAAATAAT
>NW_025400985.1:653472-657011 GCF_015345945.1 Tribolium madens
ATTCTGCCTTCGATTTTAACAAAACGTAACTAAGATTAAGTGCAGAGTGACTCAGCAAACCGTTTTTTAAATAACTTTCAAAATTTTCACTCATTTCAAGATTTTACACTACGTTTTTTCCTAAAAAAAATTATTTCATTTTTTTCCAATTTTTTTAATTTACTTTGAGTGAAAGTAGTTCCACTGTCCTCAAAACTACACAATAAAATTACATATTTTTATATATTTTGTATTATCCAAATTTTAATTTTTTAAATTGTTGATGATATTTCGGTTTGTTTTCAAATTTCTTAAAAATAACTGTTTTGGATTTTTAGTTTTTAGAAAACCTAGAAGAAGCAAAATTTCAACAATTCTGAATTGAAAATGTCAAAAAAAACTTTTTTGTCTCTTGCAAAATAATCATTTAAAATAAAATTTAAAAACTAAATTTGTCTATTAATTATGATTTGACGAAATTAGTAAAAAATGGCTTATTAATGACATTCTTTGATTTTTATAGTCTTAAACAAACGCATTTTGTTCTGTTTTTTGAAAAATTAAAGTTCATTATTTATTAGAAGATTTAATACAACTTGGTCAATTTTGAGACCCTAGGGGAGTTTCTAGTCAACACAATTGGGTCAAATTTCACTAAAATGTTACTAAACACCCAATAAAGCTCCCAGAAAAGTTTCATTAAAATATCTCAAGGCTTTCTTGATTTAAACGAGGTGTTAAGTGTTAAAATCACTTTTAGTCAATTTTGAGATATTCAAAGAGCTGTAGAAAAGCTTCTAGCCGACAGAAATTATTCAAATTTGGCTCAAATCTTCTCAAATAGTTAATAAACCCATCGAAAAAATTTCTTCACAATATTCCAAAGCCTACTCGAGTTATTTAACACGGTGCTAAGTGCTAGACTTGACTTGGCATTTTTTGAAATTACATTTGACCAAAACGGCTCAAATACCAACTGTGGTGAAAATCTGACTCCAGATTATCAAAGCTAGTGTAAAAATGTATAAGTGGTGAAAATTTTACATTAATATCAATTGAAACAAACAAATTTGTAACAATCTTTGCTAGAGTAAATATCTTTTTTTTTTCGTTTTTCTATTATTTATCTCGTTTGAAACCGAACAAAAGTTATTTCATTATTTTTAAATGCACAGCATGACTTATAATTGCATAAAAAATGAATATATTTCGATATGTTAGAGCCCCCTCTTCATTAAATATCTCAACAATTCAAAACCGAGCCCCAAAGGAGGTGTTGAAACGTGTCTGATGTAAGAATAAATTTATCGCTAGCATAAGTCTGTTTCCCAGCTGATTAAAACGTAACATATCCTGTACTCCCCTCAAAATTTATCTCTCAAATATTTATTTTCGTACCTGCATCTTTAAAACGTTAACTGAATGCAACTTAACCAAATAAACAATGACTGAGAAATCAAGTCCTTGATCCAAATAATGATCCAAAAATAACCATCGATCAAGCAAAATTCCTTCGTTTTCTATGAGATGAGAAAGAATAAGTAAACGCAAGGTCACAGGATCCGGAAACACACATCACGAAGGAATTCAGAGATTTTGTTCGAAATATGAGCTGGAAAAAGGCGAAGCAGCACTTGAATTTATCTCATAATAGTCATCATATTGAAAAATTGAGGAAATTAAAGTAAATAATAATCGAGTTGTTTGCACAGGTGACACTTTAACTAAGCGAAAATTGGTTTGGAAAGTTTTCACGTGAAAAATGAAAAAACTACAGCTCTTATTTTGGTAATAACAATAATCAAGTTTATGATCTACTTTAGTCAATCAAAAAAGTTCATTCAATTTCGCTATTTCAATGAGCCTGAAAATTTTACAATACAACAAAAAAGCTACGATTTCAGAAGTTATTTAATCATTTTAAGAGAAACGAGAAACAAATAGATTTTTTTACTTTTCCTTTCTAATTGCATTCTTGATTTTACTTTATTTTCTTAATTTTTTTAATTCCAGTGCAAATTGAAGACTTTTGTACAATTTTGGCATTAAATGTTCTAATTTTGAGAAATTAGTTGACAACAATAAATCCGTCTCTATTTTGAAAAAACATGTTACAATTTTAAGCTTAAAAAATTTCGAAAAATTGAAGAAAATAAATGTATGAGAAGCAATTACTTAATACATTGAGAAAAAAATTGAGCCAACAAAATTTTTGATTTCAATTCGGTAATTTTGCTATTATTTACAACAATTTATCTAAATCTTAACATTGTTGTTTATTTTATTGATTATTTTATGAAATTGAATGAAATCGATAGAATTCTTGAGTCATGGATTTTAAGAAAAAAATCTTATATTATGGTTAGGGGTTTTCCGATGGGTTGACTCAGAAATTATGTCTTAGGAAAAAAGTTCCACTTTCTTGTATTTTTCCAAGGTTTTAGCACCTTTTTCAGCAACTTTTGGAATTTCGTCAAAAAAATGATCTGAAAAATCACCAAATTCCAATTTTTTTTTGACTTTTCCACTTTTCAGGCGTTTCAACTGATTCACCCTATACGTTATTTTTGAAAAAAAAATTTATCAAGACCAATAATTTTTTTCTAAAAAAAGAATGAGTCTTTTTTTCAAATACTGTAATTCGCCATGTTTCTTTCATTAATTAAAATTCAATACAGAGTGATTCAACAAGGAAGCGTTTGAACAGTCACATTAACTGAATAATTCTGTATTCGATAATTATAATTACTATCGAAAAACATAAAAGACAATAATCAAAAATTATGTATTACATTTTCTTCATAAAAAGAATATTTATTTTTCCAAGTTTTTCAATCTCAGCTGAAACACCCTGTACTCTCTCTAAACGCTCTAAATTTAATTAAAATCAAATACAGGAGGACTCATCAATGATGGCCTGTATACAAAATGAAAATTTTGAAAATGTGCATTTTTTTTACTTTCGTTATTTTTGATAATGAAAAAACAGTTCCAAAAAGTCACTCCCAGTGACCCCAACTCCCATTCTTCCCCTTGGTGTTTTTACCGAGTAATTGTAAAACGGCGTCGAATCGAAACAGCAATCTTGGAACTCGCTCCGCTAGCTGCAAATTATTCAATTAAAAAAAGCTCTCCTCGTGCGAATGACCGCCGGTACACGCCCTAGATGGACGGACTCCCGTCATGGTTCGTTTCAAAATAGCCCTTTTTGTGACATACAGGGTGTCCCAGAGAGTTGAAAAAGTCCATTAGAGATGTTTTTTTAAATGAAACACCATATATTTCTTTGCATTTTTGGATATAGCTTTTCAAAACAATGTTTTTACGAAAAACTTTTAGTCGATTTCGCTTAGTTTTAGAAATAAGACGTGTTTTTGACGAAAACATGCACTTTTTAAAAACATATAACACAAAAACTAAGACAACTAGAACACATTTTTTCTTACTTCCGCAAAGAAGAAAGTACAGAATTTAAAGCTGCAGCAATTTTTTAGTGTTTTGTATTTGTAAAGATTAATAAATTAAGAAGTTTGTTGAAAGTTAAATAACTTAAAAAATTT
>NW_025400985.1:657113-660922 GCF_015345945.1 Tribolium madens
TTTTAATGTCTAGAATTGATAAATGAAAAGATATTTAACATTCAATATTAATTGTAGCAACAATGCCTATCAATATCTGATTTATTCAGAGATTGTAAAAGTCGTTATAAATACTGAAATTCGAATTATTTTATTGTAAAAATAAAGAATAATGGATTCAGTTTAACACAAATGTGATTATTAAGTGATATTTCTTCCATTTCTTGTGCAACTGTGCACTTTTTGGCTCCTGAAACAATAGTATTTTTTTAATGTTTAAAGTTAAATATCTTTTTAGTTATTGATTATAAACACCTAAAAGTTAATAATTTTAGAAAGACAATTTAATAATCTTTTAAATGCAAAAACAATAAATAGGGTGTTCCATTTAATTTTTTTAAGTTATTGAACCTTTAGAAACGCCTAATTTTTTTATCTTTGCAAATGCAACACACTAAAAAAAATTTACAACCTTATAGCTTGTATCTTCTTCTTTGCGGTAGTAAAAAAAAATATTTCTAGATTTCTTAATTTTTGTGTAATAAATTTTTAAAAAGTGCATGTTTTCGTCAAAAAACCGTCTTATTTTTAAAACTAAGCAAAATGGACCAATAATAGTTTGTCATAAAAATCTACTTCCAAAAAAGCTAAGAAATATATGGTGTTTCATTTAAAAAACCACAAGTTTGTATTGTAACTTGTTTTTGAGACACGCTGTATAGTTGAAAATAATTTTAGGCGATGGACTAGATTAATATCTATCAATGTCTTTCATATATTTTTTTTAAATTTTACCATTTAAAGGTCATTAATGGACTTTTTCAACTCGTTGGGACACCCTGTATATTCAAAAAAAGCAAAAAAAAACATCATTTTGAATTAATTTGCTGGTTTTTTACTTGTTTTGACAAAAATGAAGTGAAATGAACAAAAAGTCCAAAATAAAATCAATTGCGATCCAATTTTGTTATTTTTTGGCTTATTTTAGCTGAAACTTAGCTCAAAAATTTGCTTAAACAGTTAAAAAATGCATATTTTCAAACAGATTTGGTGATTTTTCGGTTTGTTTCAGCAAAAAGTCTGTTTTTGGATGAAAATCGTGTTTAATCACTTAAGAAAATACATATAAATATCATTTTTGGAAGAATTTGTTAATTTCTTGATTTGTTTTAACAAAATTCCACTCAAAAACAAGTTGAATCGAGCAAAACAGTTTTGGTCCAATTTGGAGAAAACTGCGTAACAAAATCCAGAAAAAAATTTATCTCAAAAACATGCGTAAAAATGCAAACATAATATGATGTTTGACAAAATTTAGTGATTTTTCGGCTTCTTTTAGGAAAATCTCGCTTAAAAACGAGATAAATCAAGCGAAATATCTCAAAATAACATTAATTTTTGACTAATTTGATAATTTTTGCGGATGTTTCAACAAAAATTGCATTTTTAGATGAAAATCGTGTTAAACGCTTCAAAAATTCATAAATAGCATCATTTTGGCTAAATTTGGTAATTTTGCGTTTTAACAAAATCCTGCAAAAAAAGAATTTTCACCTTAAAAACATGCTTGGAAAAAAACAAAAATAATATAATTTTTTCTCAAATTTGGTAATTTCTCGACCTGCGCAGCAAAATTTTACAAAAAACAATGCGTTTCTGATTGAACACTTTCTTTAACGCTTTCAAAAGGCAAAATTTTGCAAATTTTTGGCTTTTTTGATAAAATCTCACTCTAAAATAAAATTAATAGAGCAAAATATTCCAAAACGTTAATATTTGACTAAGTTCTAAACTAAGACTAAACATATAGTGTTTCATTAAAAAAAAACACAAGTTTGTATTGGAACTTATGTGATTGTGAGTGAAATTTTCTTTACAAAAAAAATCATGTTTCAAAACTCAATCGTGTTTCAAAACTCATGAAGCCTGAAAAACTAGTGTTGAGTTTGTCGGAATGACGATTTTTCAAACAGGTGTGACCCACTTCCCGATGAGTCAATCCGTTGTGTTTTTTTTCGCCCAACTTCCGCCTTTTCCGGCTTTTATACTAACGGCAAATCCTTTCATAAATTTAACTTTTCTAACGATTACAAGAATTCTCAATTCCTCACATGCCTCGACATTTTATTATACTAATAACGGTTTCAATAAAATCCAAAAAGTTTGAAGAAATATGCCAGGCATTGTCCATTCCTAATTGACAGTTTAATAACAGAGTGCAAGAAGAATGAAAGAAGAAAAGGAAAAACAAGCACATGACAGGTGATTAACGCGAAGATTAAGTATTGAGTGATGAAAAACAATTTACGATAGAA
Organism: Tribolium madens; assembly: GCF_015345945.1. NCBI lineage: Eukaryota > Metazoa > Arthropoda > Insecta > Coleoptera > Tenebrionidae > Tribolium > Tribolium madens. Next base: position 659,408 of record NW_025400985.1, read on the forward strand.
CTTAAAAAATCTAAATAATTATCACAGAAATTCGATTCAACAAAGATGACTTCTATTAATTAAATTAAATCATGTGAGTGATTCAACGAGGAACATATTAACTGAACCATCCTGTATTCGATAAATACTATCTTTTTTGAATAATTTTTCTGACACCTATACAAATCGTACCTTCTATTTTAAAAGAATTTAATTAGATTAAAAGCACAATAAGTAACACTTTCGCCTCACAGTTTTTTATTGCAACTTAATTTTTAAAGAAAAATTTGAAATAATCTGAAAAATCACCAAATTAGATCGGAAATGACATTATTATTACTTTTTTGGTGCGTTTTTCAGCAAAAAAAATTCAAATTATTTTAAAATTGTCATTTTGAGCAAAAAATTTAGGTTTTTTCAGTAAACTAAGTCAATAATTACAGTAACATCATTTTTGTGTTTAGCCAGAGTTTTAGCACTTTTTCAGCATCTATTTTTCATAATTTCGTCAAAAAAATAATCCGAAAAAGCACCAAATTGTGGCAAATTTTTTTGAGACAAAATTTTAATTTCTTCAGATTTCGCTGAAATGAACTGAGAAATCACCATCTTTTCCACTTTTCAGGCATTTCAACTGATTCAACGTGTATGTTAGAAGAATTTTTGAGAAAAAATTTGTCATAGTTTACCGAGATTTGCTCTCAAATGATAATATTAATCGAGAAATACTGTGAATTTATTTCAAATCAAATACAAATCAAAAAAATCCAAACAATTCAGCAAAGATGACTTGTATTAATTAAATTAAATCATGTGAGTGATTCAACAAAGAAGAATTTGAAGGGACATATTAACTGAACCATCCTGTATCTTTTTTGAATTGAAAATAATGTAAAAAATCACCAAATTGGATCGAAAATGACATTATTATTACTTCTTTATTATTTTGCAAAAATGAACTTAAAAAACTCCAAATTATTTTAAAATTGCCGTTTTTGAGCAAAAAAATTGGTTCTTCAATGAACTAAGTCAATAATTGAAGTGAAAAAATTTTTTTAACATTAATTTTGCCTCTTCAAGGTTTTCGATTATAACTAGAAAAATCCAAAGCAGTTATTTTTAAGAAATTTGAAAACGAACCGAAAAATCGTCAACAATTTTAAAAATTATAATTCGGATAATACAAAATGAAATATAAAAATATGTAATTTTATTGTGTAGTTTTAAGGGCAGTCTGAGTTAATAGAAGAGTCACTCTGTACTTAATCTGTTAAAATCGAAGGCAGAATACAATAAATTAAATATCTGAAAAATTATTCTAAAATATTTTGAAAAAAAATCTTAATATTATGAAGAGATTACTTTTGTACATTCCAGACGAAATCATTTAACTTTTTTTGATTATTTTAACTAAAAAATCTGGTATGAACATCACACGACTTTCCTTATCCAACTTATTTCCTTCCTTATTCCATCCTTAAAATCCGAATAGCAAACCTAACGTTTGCGTTAGTGCCACGCAAAATAGATCATAAT
>NW_025400985.1:662672-672884 GCF_015345945.1 Tribolium madens
GAACCAAAAAAAATTGGAAAAAATGAAGGAGAAATTAGTGTAGAAATTTTGAAATGATTGAAAACTTAGAAAGTTATTCAAAAAACGGTTTGCTGCGTCACTCTGTACTTAAACTGTTAAAATCGAAAATTAAATATCTGAAAAATCATTCGAAAATATTTTGAAAAAAAATCTTAATATTATGAAGAGATTACTTTTGTAACTTTTTTTTGATTATTTTAACTAAAAAATCTGGTGTGAACATCACACGACTTTCCTTATCCAACTTATTTGGAAAGCATCCTTAAAATCCGAATAGCAAACCTAACGTTTGCGTTAGTATTATTTTTATTTTATCACATTTTACTGTTTAATAAGGTATATTTCATGATTCTAAATATTTCTATCCCCATTAATTTATATATTATTTAATTTAATTTTACGACCGATTTTTACCAATTGTTTCGTTTAACTTACATACCGAATTTCAAATTTCTAGCTTTTATCGTTTTCGAGATATTCTGTTGGCCCAAACCAACTTTTTTGGTGTCTTGAAGTAAGTCCAGAAATGTAAAAATATAGCTAGGTCAAATTTCAGGAAAGTAAAAATCGTGCAGGAGAGTTTGAAAATTTTGGTTTAGCGTTTGTTTGGGTGTTTTCCCCTTGGTCGTGCAGGGGCCCCCTTGCATTATGCGGTCAGTGCATCCATCCATCCGTCGGCTTATGCACGAACCGGACTCGTTTCTTGTGGTTGTTTTTCTTTGGATGTCGAAGAACGTTGCTGCGAAACAGCTGATCGTTCGTCGCTCTCGTTTCCGTACATGCAAGAAGGACGACCTCTGCTGATGTCCGAAAGGTACGAAACAGGTTGGGCGGACGTAGCCGAACGGCCTTTGTCTAGCTCCTCGCCGAGTTCGTTGTCGTCGTCGTCGTCGACGAAGTCCATTTAAAAGACCGCAATGTTATTAAGAGTTTTAACTTTTCTTAATCGATTTTCACATCGAAAAAAAAAAAACAAGATTTATGACCGGCCTTGAATAACGGAGATTTTATTCGGTTATTACCATATTTTTTCTAATCTATGCTAATAAACACAAGTATTGGCGTTTTTTTTTGCCCGATGAACGAAAAACTAATATTACCGCCCACTTGCGGCTCATTTTTCCACTTTTTATGGCCATTCAGGAAAAAAATTAAAAGTTGAATAAACTTTTTCCCCATTTTTTAGTCACTAGAGAGTGAATCGATTGGCATGGCCTGTAGAAATTTGTAAAAAGGTTATCACTGATGATTTGATGTAGAAAAAAACCATCAACATTTCTTATTTTGCTAAAATTTAACAATTTTTACAAAGTAGACAAAAAGCTCATAAAAATGCCATGCAATGATGCAATAAAATATAGTGTTGTATTTAAAAAAAACGAGTTATTGCCTTTTGTTTTTCGTCATTTTCAAAAAATCGTAGTAGGCGATAGAACATCGACTTTGAGTTTGTCTTTATCTCAGAAAATAGTTTTAAAGTTATGAATTTTTTTGTGGGTCAAAAACTATTGCAGATAAGCCTTAGAAACCTAGTGCGTTATATTGACAATTTAGTGGCGAATCCAATAATGTAACAAAAATTTGGAGTTTTCGTTTAGAAAAACAAAACTTAGTTGAGTATCTTATTTTGAGACACCCTGTATATAAATAAAAATATTTATATAATGTGCCTCAATGTCGGAGCTATTGCCTACAAAAAATTCATGCCGATAAATTGCATAGAAAAAAAGTTGTGGAGCTTCCCTGGGTCACCCTGTATAAGATGATTCTGTTAATATTGCCATCTGACAATTTTTTTCTAACGTACAGGGTGAATCAGTTAAATGGTAACACAAAATTCTTGATTCATGTTTTTCGATAGTATTTATCGAATACAGGATGATTCAGGTAATGTGACCGTTCAAACCCTTCCTTGTTGAATCACTCTGTATTGCATTTTAATTAATGAAAGATATGAAAAAAAAAATTATTAAAGATTTTCTTGTAAGATTCTTTTTTGAATCACCTATAATAAATAAAGTCATCTTTGCCTAATGGGCCTGTATTTCTGTGCTAATTGTTTTGATTTTTTAAGTTATATCAAGAATTTTTGGTCCAAAATTTTATGTACAAGATGAATCAGTTGAGATGACTAGTATTGTAAATTCTCTCTTATCAAATTGCAATTTAAGGAAAAAAAGAAATCGACTACACCTAATATACAGGGTGAATATAAAGTATCGAATCAAGCGGGTTTTTTTAATCATTTGACTCCACAAAATAATAATTTATATAAATTAAAGTAATATAAAAAATATGATAGTATTTTGTGTATGAAATTTTATTTTGTTTTTGAATTATGCGATTTTTTGTCAAAATTGCAATTTATGAAAAAAAAAAATTGAAAAAATTAACTATAAAGTAGATAGTTGTAATCCTTAGATCATAACTTTCATGAGAAAAATGGTTTTATAGTGGGTTGCCACTTGAAAAAAAATTTTTTTTTGTAGAACTCAAAAACGAAATTTCGAAAATTTTTATTCTTGATAAAACATCACATTTTTATAGCACTTTATCATTCATGAATTAGTTTTTACAAAAAATAAATAGTTTAAGCGAAAAACGTTTGGTTCCATACTTTTCATCCACCTGGTATGTTTTTTATATATAGGCCATCATTGATGAGTCGTTCTGTTGATTATAATTAAATTATTATTTCTCAGATACAGGATGATTCGGTTAATATTCCATTTGAGAGCAAATATGACAAATTTTATTTCAAAAACTAAATTTTTGTCTCAAAAATGATTTTTCAATGAAAAAATAATACATTGTTGAAAGATCTGATAACTGAGCAAACGTTATTTCTTCATATTTCTATATTAGCGGTAGTAGAAAAAATTGTAACACTTTTTCCTCTTCTTTACAGTTTCAATGTTATTTTAATAAATAATTCAAATTGAGAGATTAGAAAATTTCTTTAATAGGTGCAGAAGTAAAAAAATGACATAACCTCATTTACGATAAGAATAAAATAAACTTCCAACTTAAGTTAATAACTCAGTCGGTAATAATAATAATAATAATAGTTGTGAATTACATGTTATATTCTTCTTTCTGAGTAATAATAAAGCTAGTAGTAGAAAAATTTTATTTAAAAAACGGCAGAGAAGATTTCTATAGCCTCGCATTTATTATTTCCCTCGATGCTATGCATCTCGAGTATAACAATTTTTTTTCTACTTTGTGACATAATATACTATACAACTCTTGACACCAAATTAAATTATCACCATCGTGATGCTAATTGCCGCCGTAAAACCCAAGTATCATTTTAATGACTCGTAATTGCTTTGGAATTTGTACTTAAAAAAAAATCAACCGAAAAAGTTTTCACTTCACCTCGTCGTAATTTTCTCGTGCTACTGCAACACGAAACTAGGGTTGAAATGACATCGGCCATTGTGCCTCCTCCCCTCAGAGTGTAACGAGAAGAATATCTACACCCCCTAACCCACTTTGAAAATATCGATCAAGAGGGAGTTTATCTTATCGGTGATAAAAGCGTTCAAGTGTGTCAAAAGTCGACTTGTTATTACAAAACCTATCTAATAAATAACGTGGCCGCATTCTTGCTTGTAGAGTTTTATGTTAGTTAATTGTGAAATTTTCAAACGAATGGAGAGATTTTTCTACAACCCCTAAAACATTCATTCTTTATTCATTTTGTAATTGTATAAGTGACGTGGCGAAATAAAAATAAAACTAGAATCGAATTAATTTGTAATAAGGGAAAGTACGATTACAAGATGCATGTAAACCTAATTTGTACTTCGTTAGTTGGATAATTGCGAACGTCGCAACTCATGCTGATATAATTTAGATCTATCGCAGAGAAATTTCTAGTCGCAAGTTCGAAAATTGTAACAAACACTCATTCATTACTTTTTTTAGAAAAGAGAAGAGTTAAAAACTATTTTCTTAGCTATTTGTACTGAAATTCTTTCAGGAATCGTTATGAAAAATTATGGAAAATATGATCAATTACTTCCTAGTGTTTCCTGAGAAAGTTTCTGAAAACAAATGTAACACTAATTTTTAAGATTTAAGATTCCTGAGTTTGATGAAAATTATGATAAGAAATCGTTAAATACTAGATAGAAACAATGTTTCCTGAGACATCAGTGTTTTGAGCTTTATTATTATTACATAGTTTTTGAAAATATCTTTATTCTTAGACAATATTCCTTATGTTTGATACAAAAGAAAACACAACTTCTGAGATGGTCTTTCTTCTCAGAGGTTATTTGTGAAGAGGTTTGTAAAGTTACATAAATTCTTGCCAAAACAGTAAATAGAATTCAAGAATTCGAAAAAATCTTACAAATATTTTTTTTCACCCAAAAGAAGAAAATTCTGTTTAAATTACTTCAAGAAACGACTACGTTTTAATATTGATGTTTTCTGAGAGATTGTTTCTGAGAAGTAATAATTTCTGTATCTTATCAAATAAATCAATACTAATTTATGATCAAGTTTGATGGAAATTGTGATAAAAGCAGCTATTTCTATTAAAATTCTGTTAAGAAACGATTCAATCCTGATAAGAGTTTCCTAAGAGATAGTTTTTTTGAATTCCATTATTATTAAATAGTTTGAGAAATAATTTTTATTCTTAGATATTTAAGGCGGTTAAAGAAATGATTATTGTTCAAATTACTTCAAGAAAAGATTGATAAAATAAGAAATAGTATTTTTATACAATTTATAATAATTATAGTATTACATAAATTCTTGCCGAAACAAAAATTGGAAAAAATGTATTACAAATATAATTTTTTTTGACCCAAAAGAGGAAAATTCTGTTTAAATTACTTCAAGAAACGACTACGTTTTGATATTGATGTTTTCTGAGAGATTGTTTCTGAGAAGTAATAATTTCTGTATCTTATCAAAAAAATCAATACTAATTTATGATCAAGTTTGATGGAAATTGTCATAAAAAAATTCTGTTAAGAAACGATTCAATCTTGATAAGTGTTTCCTTAGAGATAGTTTTTTTGAATTTCATTATTATTAAATAGTTTGAGGCATAATTTTTATTCTTAGACATTTAAGGCGGTAAAAGAAATGATTATTGTTCTAATTACTTGAAGAAAGGATTGATACTTGATACTGATGTTTCCTGAGTTTTTCTAGAGAGTTTTTGAGACAGTTTTTATTCTCAGTTTGTTTCTGAGAAGGTTTTTCAAAAACATTGATAATCTTTATTTTTTATACGAAAAAATAAATAATAATAATTTTTGAGAAGAGTTCTGAGTTTGATGGTAACTGTGATAAAAACTGTGATTTCATTAGAAGAAACCGTTAAATATTAGAAAAATGTTTCCTGAGAAATGAGTGTTTTGAGCGTTATTATTATTACATGGTTTCTTAGACAATGTTCTTTATGTTTCATACAAAAGAAAACAGCTCCTGAGACGGTTTTTCTTCTCAGAAATTGTTCGTGAAAAGATTTTTTGAGTTTTTCTAAGTTTTATTTCTTATAATAAAGAAGGTCAATAATTTTTGAGAAAATTTTAGAAATTCATGAAAATTGTGATAAAACGCAGTGATTTCTATTAATACGCATTCAGGAAACGACTAAATCTTAAAACAAATGTTTGCTGAGAAGTCAAACAATAAAGGATTAGATGAAAGGAGCAAAATCCTAACCTATGTTTTATTTTCGATTTAGGAAAATATGGTCAAAAAAACATTACTATTCAAATTATTTGAAGAAAAGATTGAATGTTAATACTGATGTTTTCTGAGTTTTTCTAATAATTTCTAGATTTTGTTTGTAAGAATAGAAAAAGAAATGATTTAATTTAATAGAAATTTTGATAAAAAAGGAATGATTTCTATTGATATGCTTTCAGGAAATGGTTAAATATTAATATAAATGTTTTCTGAGAGATCGGAAATTTTATAAGGATAATATTAAAGCAGAAAAATTCCATTTCATCTTCGATTTAAGAAAATATGTTCAGAAGTACTTCACGAAAGGATTAAATCTTGGTACTAATATTTCCTGAGATGTCTGAGTGTTTATGTGAAGGCTTTTTAAAAACATGTAATAATCTCCATATTTTATTGAAAAAAATAATAATAACAATAATTTTTGAGTTTGTTGATAAAAACAGTGTTTTATTAAAGTGCTTTCAAGAAACCGTTAAATACTTGAAACAATGTTTCCTGAGAAATGAGTTTTTTGAACTATATTATTATTACATAGTTTCTAAGAATATCTTTATTCTCAGACAATGTTCCTCATGCTTCATCTTCGATTGAAGAAAATATAAGCAAAAGAAGACGACGGTTTCTGAGATTTTTTTTCCTCCCACAGATTGTTTATGGAAGATTAAAAAAGTTTTGAGGAAATTTTTGAATCTAATAAAAAAAGAAGTGATTTCTATTAATGTCCATTTTTTTGAGAACAGAGTTATTTTCGTAAAAACTGCAATCACTTTTTGGAACAGTGAAAATCATACATTAAATAAACAATAAAACTGTAGGTATTGCGGCCATTGCTCGTCACAATTTATACAGCACACTTGATATTTACAACAATTTGTGTGCAATAATCTCGCTGGAAGATATATCGCAATTAATTTTAATTGGATCGTTCATACAACACCAACACTTCCTTGGTTGGAAAATTCGCTACCCCAGCTCTGCTCTCGCACAATTTCGACTTAAATTACTCGCCATTGTTCCTGAGAAAACACAAGATGAAGCGCACACTCTTGAAAAAAGTTGCTTTGTCGGCACCAAGAAGGGAACGTGCCGATACGCAGATGTTCGCATCGGATGCAGGCGACAAACTTTCGCTTCAAATGCACAAAAAAAATTATTGCAATCTATTTGTAAATCGGACATGACCAAAACAATTCGTGGGCGGCGAGGCAGCAGTGGGAATGGAGCCAAGTTGGTAGCCAAGAGAAACAAGTTTCTAGGAGGAAAAAAAGGGTGCACGGTTCCAGGTAGATGGATTAAAACGACAAATGTGCAAGGAATTTTTCAAATCGTTGGTTTGTTACCTAAATTTTTTACTAAATGTATTAAATTACCAAGAAATAGTTATCCGTGGTCATCTATATCTAATTACAACATTTACATTGAATTTACATTAATAGTCAATTATGTCATCTTTTTATCGATAATTATCACCTGTTTGGGTAAAATACGGGAAAATTTTTACGCGACACGTCAACAAGGTAATAATTTTATTTCTTGTTGCTTTGCTAAAGTTAGCGTAAAAAATTAAAAAAAAACAATAGATTTTACTTTCATTTAATTGTTTATAAACTTGAAAACTATTGACACTTTTACGCAATTTTTAATTTCTACTCTCAACTAACTTTCGCAAAAAAATTGTGTCCTTGACCATGACACTCATTTTTCTGACTCAACAAAATTCATGAACTTGAGCGTTTATTATTTACACAGATCATAATATTTGTAATACAAAAATTGAATTATAATTAAAAGTGTCAAAAAAATATCCTAATTTGGCTAATTCATGGACATTAATTTTCTCAAAACTTTTTTAATCTGCCATAAACAATCTATGGAAAGAAAAACCATTTCAGAAACCGTCGTCTTCTTTTGCTTATATTTTCTTCAATCGAAGATGAAGCATGAGGAACATTGTCTGAGAATAAAGATATTCTTAGAAACTATGTAATAATAATATAGTTCAAAAAAACTCATTTCTCAGGAAACATTGTTTCAAGTATTTAACGGTTTCTTGAAAGCACTTTAATCAAACATTGTTTTTATCAACAAACTCAAAAATCATCTCAAAAATTATTGTTATTATTATTTTTTTCAATAAAATATGGAGATTATTACATGTTTTTAAAAAGCCTTCACAGAAACACTCAGACATCTCAGGAAACATTAGTACCAAGATTTAATCCTTTCGTGAAGTAATTCTGAACATATTTTCTTAAATCGAAGATGAAATGGAATTTTTCTGCTTTAATATTATCCTTATAAAATTTCCGATCTCTCAGAAAACATTTATATTAATATTTAACCATTTCCTGAAAGCATATCAATAGAAATTATTCCTTTTTTATCACAATTTCTATTAAATTAAATCATTTCTTTTTCTATTCTTACAAACAAAATCTAGAAATTATTAGAAAAACTCAGAAAACATCAGTATTAACATTCAATCTTTTCTTCAAATAATTTGAATAGTAATGTTTTTTTGACTATATTTTCCTAAATCAAAAATAAAACATAGGTTAGGATTTTGCTCCTTTCATCTAATCCTTTATTGTTTGACTTCTCAGCAAACATTTGTTTTAAGATTTAGTCGTTTCCTGAATGCGTATTAATAGAAATCACTGCGTTTTATCACAATTTTCATGAAATTCTAAAATTTTCTCAAAAATTATTGACCTTCTTTATTATAAGAAATAAAACGTAGAAAAACTCAGAAAATCTTTTCACAAACAATCTCTGAGAAGAAAAACAGTCTCAGGAGCTGTTTTCTTTTGTATGAAACATAAAGAACATTGTCTGAGAAACCATGTAATAATAATAAAGCTCAAAACACTCATTTCTCAGGAAAAATTGTTTCTAAATTTAACGGTTTCTTCTAATGAAATCACTGTTTTTATCACAGTTACCATCAAACTCATAACTCTTCTCAAAAATTATTATTATTTATTTTTTCGTATAAAAAATAAAGATTATCAATGTTTTTGAAAAACCTTCTCAGAAACAAACTGAGAATAAAAACTGTCTCAAAAACTCTCTAGAAAAACTCAGGAAACATCAGTATCAAGTATCAATCCTTTCTTCAAGTAATTAGAACAATAATCATTTCTTTTACCGCCTTAAATGTCTAAGAATAAAAATTATGCCTCAAACTATTTAATAATAATGAAATTCAAAAAAACTATCTCTAAGGAAACACTTATCAAGATTGAATCGTTTCTTAACAGAATTTTTTTATGACAATTTCCATCAAACTTGATCATAAATTAGTATTGATTTTTTTGATAAGATACAGAAATTATTACTTCTCAGAAACAATCTCTCAGAAAACATCAATATCAAAACGTAGTCGTTTCTTGAAGTAATTTAAACAGAATTTTCCTCTTTTGGGTCAAAAAAAATTATATTTGTAATACATTTTTTCCAATTTTTGTTTCGGCAAGAATTTATGTAATACTATAATTATTATAAATTGTATAAAAATACTATTTCTTATTTTATAGGCAGAAAAAATGTTTTTTTGAATTCCCTGAAAACTTATAATTCAGTTTATAAAAATGTTTTTGTTTTTACCTTTTTCAACCTTTGAAGCAAGTTTTTTTGAACTAAAATTTGAAGTTATTGCGAAAATTTTATCATTTTTGTCTTTTTCAAGTACGTTTTTCAGTCAGAAAAATCAATTGTTTCCACCTTTTTTTTTATAAGTCAAAAAAATCACCAAATTCACTAAAAAACGGTCTAATTTCTTTACTAAACAAAAATCGCTAAATAGAAATATTTTTGCCATTTTTAGAACATTTTTCAGCTAGAAACATAATTATTTCGCAAAATTTTGTTAAAAACAAACCAAAATTCACTAAATTAGACAAAGAACGGTGTCATTTTTGCCATTTTTAGTGTTTAAACACATTTTTAGATAACAAAATATTTTTTTCGACAAATTTCGTTATAAAACTGACTAAAAAACTAAAATCATCGAAATTTATGTTGTTTCAAAATTTCGTCAAAAATAAGTCAAAAAACACAAAATTTGGTCAAATACATTGCTATTTTTACGTTTTTCAAATTTGAAGCACATTTTTTTTTAACTAAAATCTGGAGTTTTTGTAGAAATTATGTAATTTTTGCTTTTTTCAAGCTTCTTGCACATTTTTCAGTCGGAAAAAAACCAATTATTTCGACAAATTGTCTCAAAAATAAGTCAAACAATGAACGAATTAATTATAAAATAGTTTTAATTGATTTTTTTACGAGATTTTATTAAACAGAGTCAAAAAATCGCTAAATTAAGTCAAAAACCAATATATTTTTGCCATTTTTTGATATTTTTAGCAACGGTGTCATTTTTGACCGTAAAATTCGGTGCAASTAAAATTTCACATTTTTTCATGAAAAGACAGACAAGTAAAAGGCCACTAATAAGAAAAAATTAGTGTT
>NW_025400985.1:674060-676121 GCF_015345945.1 Tribolium madens
ATTTTTTTGATAAGATACAGAAAACAACAATATCAAAATAGTCGTTTCTTGAAGTAATTTAAACAAAAAAATATATTTGTAAGACATTTTTTCGAATTTTTGAAATTCTAAACTTCTAAGTCCAACTTCTTCACAAAAATACAATTTCTTCTTTTATAACCAGAAAAAAACAATGTTTTTAGAATTTCTTGATAAATTACGATTCAGTTTATATAAAAGAAATAAATCGCCCGGATTTTGGTACCCCCAGCACACAATTTATTTCAATACTTGTAAATTAAGCCCTTATTAAGGTCATTAAAACATTCAATAATCCTGAAATAGGTTTTCTCGTGTCCCGACTTGCTTTAGCCAAGCTTAATAAATTCCTCGATAAAATCGTGACTGGTGCAACTAAACCTAAATATGTTTGTCACAATTACCCTGATAATAATTACAACTTCCTGTGCGACGGGGTCAAGGAAATAACCGAGTTAATCACTCTAGTTTACATAATTCCCCAATATTTGAACATATCCAAACTCGTTCAACGAAGAAAGAAGAAGAAAAAAATCAAACACGACGAAATTCAGAAACTGAAGAAAGAAAGAAAGAAAGAAGAATTGTGTCTGGTGGAAGTGATGCGAACACAACCCTTGCAAAATGGGGTGGTACACGAGGGTGCACACAATAACAAATGAATCATCGACTGATAAACGGATCAAGTAACACATGGACCCTTCCTGAGACCTAAATTAATTAAAAAAGAGACAAATTGGGGTGCAGGAAGTTGTTTTTTTTTTCCATCACCAACGACGGAAACAAAACTGTCCATTTACACGTGTGCATAGCAAACAATAAAACTTCTGAAATTATGTTGACATAGCGGGTATGGAAATTTCTAACGAACTTGGACACGAAAACAAGAAAAAAAAACGTTTTCGTTGGCGTTGCTCAAAGTACACAGTTCAAAAATAAATGTCGAGTTTGTTGGCTTTTGAATAAAATGAAACAAAACAAAGAAAGTGTTTGACCCAAATACAATAGATAGTTTTGTTTGCAACATGGAACTAATTAATTTGTTGCTGACCTACCCGAAACTTTATTATGTGGACTAGACGAAAGAAATGTTATTTATTATTATTATGATTGGTTTCTTATCAAAAAAATTATGTTGCAACAGATGCATTGCAATATTATTGCATCTCAGTTGGTACTTTTTCCTCTTGCAACATAAATTTCCATTCTGACATTTACATTTTTGCGAGAGAAAAACTAGACATAAAAAAGTTACTTACTCTCTCCGGCGTTAAATCTTAAAATACCTACGTTTGAGTCAAAAAAATTGCATTGAAGTTGGTTCATGGAAGACAGTTAAAAAACTGTAACAAAACCATGGTTATTAACTCTCAAAGACACTAAAACTAGAACTAGAAACACAGCCAGTTTTAGTTGAGACGGTACAAGCGATTTTATTATTTTATTACTTGTTAAGTTTTTTTGATAATAATAAATTAATAAATCGTGCACCATCCATACAAGTTAAAATCCATGGAAAGTATCGTTTTAGTCGACTCTTGTTATAACGAACTCGCTTAAACTTAAAAGGAGTCGCCATAAAATAGACGAGTTGTAGGGTAAGGCCGGGAGAGATGGAGCGCAAATTTGGATAAAATTTAATTATTCTTAAAATCACTTTTTGGTCTGAGTGAGCAAACTATACTCTGGTATATTTTTTAATTAAAATAATCAAAAGAAAATTTAAACAATCCCTTACAGACTGCAATTATTTTTTTTTAAATATAACTCCACTGCCCTTAAAACTACACAATAAAATTTTCTATTATACGAATTTTAATTTTTTTCGATTTTTCGGTTTGTTTTCAAATTTCTTAAAAATCAGTGTTTTAGATTTTTTTAGTTATGAAAAATTGCTTACTAATTACATTCTTTGATTATTTATAGTCTTAAACAAACGCATTTTGTCCTGTTTTTTGAAAAATTAAAGTTCATTATTTATTAGAAGATTTGAATACAACTTGGTCAATTTTGAGACTCTAGGGGAGTTTCTAGTCACCACAA
>NW_025400985.1:677561-680933 GCF_015345945.1 Tribolium madens
AATTTCATCACAATATTCCAAAGCCTACTCGAGTTATTTAACACGGTGCTAAGTGCTAGACTTGACTTGGCATTTTTTGGAATTACATTTGACCATAACGGCTCAAATACCAACTGTGGTAAAAATCTGGCTCCAGATTATCAAAGCTGACGTAAAATTGCATAAGTGGTAAAAATTTTGCATTGATATCGATTGAAGTAAACAAATTTTTAAAATTTTTTGTTACAGTAAATATTTTTTTTTATTATTTATCAAACTTAAAATTTAATTATTCTTAAAATCACACATTATTTTGGTGTAAGTGGGCAAATTTTCATCTGGAAATATTTTTTAATTAAAGTTAAATGATCTTGTTTGAAAACCACACAAAAGTTATTTCTTCATAATATTAACAAAAAATCAAAATATTTTAGAATAACTTCAGATATTTAATTTATTATATTTTGCCTTTGATTTTAACAGAATTTAATAAGATTTCTACACTACATTATTTCCTAAAAAAATATCAAAAAATAATTTAATTTTTGACGATTTATCGGTTTGTTGTTTTTGTGCAATTTTCATGTTTAACAGCCTAATGAGACATGAACTAATAATAAGTTGTTAAAAATAGTCTAAAATATGTCTCTGATAACTGAACAAAAGTTATTTCTTTGGGCCAAAGTGGATCTTCAAAAATTAAAAAAAATTCAAACTTATAAATACAAAAAATCCCACTGGTTCATCTCTCCCGGACTTACCCTATGGTGAAAAACGACGTCTGAAATAAAATAGACAGTGTGGGCGGCCATAGGGCGTGTGAAACGGCAATTAAAATAATCAAGCAAACAAAAATAATTAATTTTGAAATGAATTATGTCGTCGTAGGAAAAGCGCGCCAAGAGTACCGAAAAAGATTTCGTGGTGCATTCGTGCAGTTTTTCAGTCGCGGCCTTCGCTTCGTTCGATGCACTCGTACACTAACTAATAATACGAGTTGAAAATCCCAACATATGACATAAAAGTAAAAAAATTCTCCACTCGTTGAATCTTAATTAAGTTTAAGTTTGACTAGTTTTAAAAATCTTTCACTTTCTTCTATTAAACGTAATACATCTCTTTCGGCACTTGTTATAAAAATAACTTTGGTGTTCAAGCAAGTGCGTAATGTATTCGGAAATAGCAACGCTTTGAATACTTTCCGGTGACTTGCGGTTCTTTATAACCGGAGTCTACTGCACTATGAAATACAGATTACGACTAAAGATCGAAAAACTTTGGCAACAATTTACACCAATATTACTGCATGGCGAATTTACACTTACAAAAACCGAAATATTTCAATTTATTTCATAAAAATACTCGTTTTTTAGTGAAAAACATGATTTAGAAATCTTTTTTATCAAAAATTTGCTAGTTTTTACAACGTATTTATAAGTATAAAAGCTAAATGGTCTCAAAATTAGTCACTATTGTTTCTTGTTTTTTTAAAAATTTTCAAAAATGCCAAAAACATTTTTTTTCAACTAACATGCAGAAATGTAAAAAAAATTAAAAAAGATTACACAATGTTCAGAAACAATTAATTCTTTTGGTCTGAAAACATTAAGCTGTAAAAAACCTGAACACATGACAGTGAAAAAAAATTTTTTTCGAAAAACTGTAAAAACATCTTGTCGGAAATTTATTCCCGTTTTTGAAAATATCCAAACATTCTCTGTGTTGTCATTGATTGCTGAGATAACGATGATCAAAGAGAGAAAAATCTTTTTGACATAAAAAGAATATAAAAAAAGCAAATGAACAAGCTATATGGTCCATGTTTTGATTTAACTAATAAAAAATTCCCCAAGTCTGTGAACCAAAAAAAAAGGGATAAAAAAAGTTACAATTTTTTTTCTCGCACTATTTCTAATAATAACCGTAAATTTTTTGCCAAAAGATCTCAAAACTACAAACTTGATATTCCAAAATGGTATTTTTTTTAATCTAGATACGACCATTTTTCATTGAGGTACAGTCTTTCAAAAATCACCAAAAATATTAAGAATTTTTTTGTTGCTTTAATTTTTTTGAAATAGTAAATAAAAAGTTTATGTGGAATGTTTGGTCACTTTGAAGTATTTGAGATGATAACAAGGAGTTTTTCACTAAAAAGTTTAATTTTGAATTAAAAAAATTGAAAAACAAAAGTTATAATTTTAGGTAAAATGAAGCAATTTGTGCTATTTCCAAACGATTTGGCTCAATTTTAAGTCAGAAATCAACCTGAATCAATATATTTCAACAAAATAAATGCTTAAATAACAGTTTTCTGCAAAAATACAGCAATTTGAGCTATTTTCAATCCAATTTTGCTCGGTTTTAACACAAAAATCTTTTTTTTTTAATTTTACCATTCAAAGGTCACTAATGGGCTTTTTTAACTCGCTGGGACACCCTGTATGGCGTCAGAACTTGCAAAATTTTTACAGATTTTTTATTTTATTAGAACTCAAATTTTCTGAAAAAGCGTAAAGCGGGCTTTAACCAATTTAACTTTTGAAAACCTCCAACCTCACATTGTCCCATGAAATGGTCAAAATGCAAAAAACATTAAAAAATAACAATGTTGGGACATAAAGAAATCTACAAAACCGACAAAACTTTTTCAAAATTTTCACAATCTTATTGAAGCTTTTTTTAAGCTAGGCCACGATTTTGAATTTTTTATTTCGTTTTTAAATGCATTTCATGTTATCCAAATGTAAAACCGATTTGCCGCATACATTTCACTAATATTATTAATTGAAATTTTTGCAATTTTCAGTCTTTTTACAGAAAATTACTCTTACAAAATTATAGTTTTCAAAACTGTAGCAATTTAAGCCGTTCAAACCAGTTTTCAAACGAAACAAAGAAAAATTGAATTTTAGAAATACAGTAAACAATTGTTTTTTTACAATTGGATTTTGTTCCTGAATTAAAAAAGTACCTCACACACACAGTAACACAGAGTTTTTATCTCATTTTGAGTATTTGTAACGGATTGCAAAATTCAATAATTTTTATTTTTTATGAAAAAACGCATTATTTAATTGCATGAAAAAAATACAGTAACATTAACAATACGCCAAAAATAAACAAAAAATTCTGCGGTAGTTTTTTTTATAAAAAAACTTATTTTTAAACGGCAAGGACAAAAAATTTCAAATTTATACATATTGCTGCTAAGGCCGTCAAAAAGTTATGATATTTTTTTCAGAATTTTTAAATAACGATTAATTTTTTTATTCAGTATAGTTCAACTTTAAACATCATTTCTCAATTCAGAAATGCTAAAACACCTTCCAAAGGAGCTATTTTTATGAAATTTCATTATTTTTTGTCCAGTTTCAAGTCAAAACAGTGGTA
>NW_025400985.1:681033-686127 GCF_015345945.1 Tribolium madens
ATCCCATGAAATTGTCAAAATAATGCGTTTTTTGACAAAAATGAACAAAACGACAATGTTGGAATGTAAAGAAATCTACCTTACCGACGAAACTAAAGAAAAGAATTTAAATTGGCAATTGTGACACTTGTCAAATTTTTAGAGATTTTTAAGAGAAAAGGAAATAAAGACCGTTTCATATTTAGTGACCTTTTTATCCCATAAAATCATCCAAATAATGCGTTTTTGAAAAAAATTAACAAAACGAAAATTTTCCAAACCAAAACAGTGAATTTTCTTCTCAAGGTGGGCCACAATTTTGAATTTGAGTTGGCAATACGATATAATATAACACTTACATTTTTAGGGATTTTTGAAAAAAATTGAAGGGAGATTTATTTCTGATTTTAGGAAATTTGAGTTAATTCTCATATATTACGTCAGCTGTCAAACTGAACGATTTGATTGGCTTAAAGACGCTATCCCGTAGCCAATCAGGATATGAGCATTTTGACGTCATATCTGACAGATTAGAGGGTTGTATAATCGTAGGATTTAAAATCCCTCTGTTGTGTAAACAAGTGTAAAAAACGCAAAAAATGGTGACGTTGCGAATGGCGTGATTACGCAGTTCCGAACAAAGACCCTTTACACCGGAACTGTTACGAAACGGTTTTTGTGCCGTTTTTAGAGAAATTATTACAATAACGAGTCAGTCTTAGCCAAGCTCTCAAACGAGTTACTTGAATTGTAATAATTGTCCGGATAAATTATTACCTATTTGGTGAAATTGTGTTAAAATAAAATGGGAGTACAGTGAGTGTGTGTTGTGTATTTTCGAGTGCCTAATAGACATTTAGTGATGCGCGAATGATTAATGAATGCCAATGCGAAGAGTCTTTGAAAATGGTGGTGACAATCGTGCTACAAGGATCTGGATTAAAGGGTAATTATAAATTTTTAGAAAAAATACACTTATTTAATTTTCTTTGTATTTTATCAACTAATTTACAAACACAATAAACTCAATTTCTTCTTTTTTTATTTCAGTAGGTCCGTTCTATGAAGAAGAGGGGAATCGCTACAAAGAGTAGCAGAAAAAGATGCCATAAAGGTCAGTGCATTTATTTATTTTTTTTTTTTGTTTATTGCCAAGTGAAGTTTGTGAACTTGTGATTTTCAAGTGCAACAGTAAGTATTTATTAAATTATGAATAGAAATGAGTTGTGTTTTAGATAAAATGTGTTATCTATTTCTTAGATTCTCTTTAAAAATTTGTAGAATATGAGTGCAAATTATAATTAATTATAATAATTATCATCAATTATCAATAATTCAGTGTTGCCAATAATTTTTTTATCATAGATCGCGCGATAGTGGCATTTTATCCACAATCGTATAGTAATATGCCGATTTTTAACCTCAAAATACAATTTGTTTGACTGTTAAAACAAAATGACATTTCCCTTCACGGTTGTAAAATACTATTAACAGATTTTTTTATTTTCAAAGTTGTTTATTTTATTTACTTTTTGAAAGATCGGAATAAAAATATTTTGACACTGGCTTTAAGAATCTGAAAACGAATTTTGACTTTTTTATTAGTTTTTTTTCGTTCTCTTAATAATTCCAACGGAAATGACCCAAACTTGTGTTTAAATGAGATAAAGTCTACAAGATTCACAAACGAGACCGGAAATGATGAAAAATATTCATGTAAAACATTAAAAATAAAACAAATAATATTCTAATTAAATCCAGAACCTTGAAAGCGAAAAAAACCACATATATAATATTTCTTTATCTTCTTGAAAATAATCTTGTTTTAATATTGGTTTTATGAGCAATTATTAAAAAACGAAATCGAGTAAATAAGTGATAAGAAGGTCAAGGCCGCGTTCCAGCTTTACAGTTACGATATTAGTGAGAGTTGACAAATAACAAATAAATTATTAATTGCATAAATGGTAATTGATATTAATTTCAATTAGCACTAAATCAATTTTAAAGGCAACCAGCTGAAATCCATGAAAAAACTCAACTAATTTGAATGTTACAAAGCTGAAATTAATCAGCGTTTCAGCTAATTTAATAGTGACATACAGGGTGCCCCAGAACTCGCGTCCCAGGTAACGTAAGATACCAGGAACATGAAAAAAATTAAATTAAAATTTCGAAGTTATGAGAGTTTAAATTTTGCACTTTGACTCTATTTGACCTTTGGATGGTAAAATTAAAAAAAAAACTATACAGCATGTCCCAAAAATAAGTTGGTGGATATTGTTAAAACGCAGTCTCAAAAAAAGTCAAAAAAAATCACCAGATTAATAGAAAATAATGATATTTTTTTGGCTTTTTTCAATATTTAACTAGAAACTTATTTTTTACTAAATTTTGCTAAACTAACCCGATAAGTCATCAACTTAGTCAAATATTAACATTGTTTTGGAATATTTTGCGCTATTTATTTCGTTTTTGAGTGAGATTTTATCAAAAAAGCCAAAAATTTGCCTTTTGAAAGCGTTAAAGAAAGTGTTCAACCAGAAACGCATTGTTTTTTTGTGAAATTTTGCTGCAGCAGGTCGAAAAATTACCAAATTTGAGAAAAAATTATATTATTTTTTTTTTCAAGCATGTTTTTAAGTTGAAAATTCTTTTTTTGTAGGATTTTGTTAAAACACAAAATTACCAAATTTAGCCAAAATGATGCTATTTATAAATTTTTGAAACGTTTAACACGATTTTCATCTAAAAATGCAATTTTTGTTGAAACAACTCGAAAAATTATCAAATTAGTCAAAAATTACTGTTATTTTGAGATATTTCGCTTGATTTATCTCGTTTTTAAGCCAGATTTTCTCAATAGAAGCCAAAGAATCACTAAATTTTTGCCTTTTTCGAACAGTTTTCACCCAGAAACGCATTGGTTTTCACAAAATTTTGCTCTAACAAGCTGAAAACTGTTAAACCAAAACTGTTTTGCTCGATTCAACTTGTTTTTGAGTGAAATTTTATCGAAACAAATCGAGAAATTAACAAATTTTTCCAAAAATAATATTTATATGTATTTTTTTAAATGTTTAAACACGATTTTCATCCAAAAACACACTTTTTTGCTGAAGCAAACCGAAAAATCACCAAATCTGTTTTAAAATATGCATTTTTTAACTGTTTAACCAAATTTTTGAGCTAAGTTTCAGCTAAAATAAGTCCAAAAAATAACAAAATTGGATCGAAATTGATTTTATTTTGGATTTTTTGTTCATTTCATTTCATTTTTGTCAAAACAAGTAAAAAACCAGCAAATTAATTCAAAATGATGTTTTTTTGCTTTTTTTCGAATATACAGAGTGTCCCAGCGAGTTGAAAAAGTCCATTAGTGACCTTTAAATGATAAAATTTAAAAAAAATATAGGACATTTATAGATACTAATCTAGTCTATCGCCTAAAATTATTTTCAACTATACAGCGTGTCTCAAAAATAAGTTACAACACAAACTTGTTTTTTTTTAACTGAAACACCATAAGTTTCTTAGCGTTTTTGGATGTAGATTTTTATCACAATAAACTTTTATTGGTCGATTTTGCTTAGTTTTAAAAATATGACGGTTTTTTTGACGAAAACATGGAGTTTTTGAAAATTTATTACACAAAAACTACGACATCTAGAAATATTTTTTTTACTACCGCGAAGAAGGTACAAGCTATAAGGTGGGACACCTGTATACAAGGTCATCAATATCATTAAATAGACATAAAAAATGTCAAATGTCAAAAATTTTGACATTTTTTTCATGTTCCTGATTTATCTTACTTGAAATTTTCTCTGGAACACCCTGTATTTTCTTGCTTCAAAACTGAAATTGTTTTCTTTTTGTGAATAAGAATTAAGTGGGATGCGCACTGAGTCGTGTCCGTTACGCCACTCTATTTCGCATTCAAATATTTGATGCTTTAAGGGAACAAATAAAACAACATTTAGATAAATAATTTAATTAGTAGACAGACACTGTAAATGTGTACCAAAAATGTATAATACTGTAATAAATAAAGGGACACAACAACGATTTTTGTATTAAAGCACTTGGGGGAATGTAGAAAAAAAATGTATGTAGCACCTGTGTTTTCAACGGACGGCATCTTAAACAATAAAATTGCAGTAAAAATATAGTATTTAGGTCCACAAAGACGTGGGCATCATCCCTTCTACTGAACTAGCGGCAGGAGTCAAACTTTCCTGACACAGGAAATGCAAAGGCAATAGTACGAGGTGGCCCTAAAAATCATAAAACGGTCATTTTCGAAATTAATTGCACGAGGCGCAACCGAGTGCGTTCGATATGCAAAAGGATATATCTTTTTACCTGAATACTCTCCAACATTTTTTCAGCTCGTGAAATCTCATTAATATACAGGGGCTTCTCCTCTTGGTTTTTCTTCAAATCGGCGAAATTTCTAACCTTGTCTGTTGGAATACAGTGGAAGACTTTTTCGTAAAACTCTGTATTCAAACTGGCCGTTTTGTGCCAAATTTCTTTGTAGAAAAAATCCGAAATCGGATCGGTGATATCAAAATCGATCATTTCGTTTTCTTTCCCCAACAAACCCAAATGTTCCTTAAATAAATATTTGCGTAAACTCCCGGCGAATTTCCCACATGGGAACTTCTTCCCATTCATGACACCATCGTCAAAGGCCTCATCTTCGATCAAAACGGCAATTTCCGAGTCTCTTTTACCGATTAGAGAGCGATCGTTGATGTTAGCCGAGCCGCAAACCACCGTTTTATCATCGACTATCATCAATTTCGAGTGGACGTAAATCAGCTCAGTGATTGGCTCACAATTCAAAGTTGAGTGGTTGCGCAAACCGTAGAAAGAGATGTAATCGGTGGGGTCCTCAATTCCGGCTTCTTGCAACCGGTTCAAAATCGCATCTTTACCTCTAGAATCACTCAAGTCAATTTTTGGTCAAGTCGTCTGCGACTTTGAAATTAAGTTGGCAATATTGTTGGTGTCAGATTTAGTTTGGCAACCTTGAGTGTCAAATTCAAACGTCAAATTTTTATAAAAGCAACAATAATACCATTTTTGGTTTACTTTCGTAAATTTTTG
>NW_025400985.1:687802-689671 GCF_015345945.1 Tribolium madens
TTTTTGACTAAATCTTGCTCAAAAATGAGAGAAATCAAGTGAAACAAACGAAATATCATCAATTTTGATATATTTTTGTGATTTTTAAGGACGTTTTAAGAAAATTTTGCAAATAAATGCAAAAAAAAACAAATCAAGCAAAACAAACTAAAATAATGTCAATTTCGAAGTAATTTGGTAATTTTTCAGCGAGTTTTAACGAGATTTGTAAAAAAAGTAGACAAAAACTACTGAAACATTCGAAAAAAGGCAAAACTATAATTTGTGACATATTTTTTGAAAAAAGAAAGCAAATAAAATCATTTTAGTAATTTTTCGACTAGTTTTTGGAAAAATGTGTGAAACAATTGAAATTGAAACAATTGAGGAGTCCTCACTTCCGTCTTGCAACCGGTTCAAAATCGCATCTTTACCTCTGGAGTAAAAAAAAGTAAATTTTTGGACAAGTCGTCTGCGACTTTGAAATTAAGTTGGCAACATTGAGTGTCAAATTCAAACGTCAAATTTCTATAAAGAAATTGTCATTTCGTTGCGACGGACAATCGCTGGCTTAACCAATAATTCAGTGTTGCCAATAGGTTTCTGGATTTGCTTCAAAGTGTGTAGAAAAAGAAAATTTTGGTGATTTTTCACGTTTACACACTCAAAAAAGCTACATTTTTGGTTTCTTTTGTAAATTTTTGGCTAAAAACACGCTAAATTTTGAACCTATTTGACAATTTTTGATTCTTTAGTAAAATCTCGCAAAAAAAACAAATAGGACAATTTTTTTTTAATTAATTTTGAAATTTCTCGACTCGAATTTCTCGAAAATTGTCGAAATTATGGTTTTTCTGACTGAATAACGTGCAAAAGCAAAAATTATCTAATTTTCCCAGAAATTTCATTAGTTCAAAACGTCAAAGTTTGAAAAAGGTTAAAATTACACAATTTTTTTGTCAAAAAACAGTTAAATCAAGTAAAACAAACGAAATAACATTAATTTCAATACAATTAAAACTATTTRTTAATTAACTTGGTGCTTGTTTGACTTATTTTTGAGAGAATTTGTCGAAATAATTGATTTTTTCAACTGAAAAATGAGCAAGAAGCTTGAAAAAGGCAAACATGATATAATTTCCAGAAAAACTTCAGATTTTCGTTAAAAAAAATGCGCTTCAAGTTTGGAAAATTTGTGTTTTTCGGCTTATTTTTGACTAAACCTTGCTTCAAGTGCTTCAGATTTGGAAAAGGTAAAAATAACAATATTTTTGGCCAAATTTGGTGTTTTTCGGCTTATTTTTGAATAAATCTTGCTCAAAAATGAGATAAATCAAGTGAAACAAACGAAATATAATCAATTTTGATATATTTTTGTGATTTTTAAGTTCGTTTTAAGAAAATTTTGCAAATAAATGAGTCTCTGCTTCAAAAAAAAAAAAAACAAATCAAGCAAAACAAACTAAAATAATGTCAATTTCGAAGTAATTTGGCAATTTTTCAGCGAGTTTTAACGAGATTTGTAAAAAAAAGTAGACAAAAACTACTGAAACATTCTTTCTTATGTTGTGCTTTCTTTTTACTCGTTTTTAACATCCTTGTTTCCAATTTTTCAGCTTTATTTCTTTCTTTCTAATTTTTTGTAAACTCCATCTTAAATGCTTTTAACATCGCTTTGTCTTTTTTTAAACTTTCTTTCAAATCAGTTTTGTCATCAAATTGTTCTGCCTTCGCAAATTATCTTATTTTTTGTTTTTGGTTTGCTTTCAAATTAACTAATGACAAACTGAAACACAGTATCTAAACAAAATGAATACTATATTGTATTAATTTTGCAAAAAAACTTTTAAATTATCAGAAAATTTGATGGAAAAAGTAAATCATCTGTTT
>NW_025400985.1:690356-691834 GCF_015345945.1 Tribolium madens
TATATTGTATTAATTTTGCAAAAAAACTTTTAAATTATCAGAAAATTTGATGAAAAAGTAAATCATCTGTATTTATTTTATTAATAGATTTAGTTTTCTTGTTTTAATGTTTCTGTTTTTTATTATTCTTATTTTAGTTAAATTATCTGCTTTACAAAGCGATGTTTGCTACCGTTTTTCTATCATTTTTGGCTGAGGCACATTGACGCAAAATGTCACTAACTGTCAGATTGATTAAAATGCCACGCACTCTTGGTTAAGGTTTTTTATTAAACTTAAAATTTATGCACTTTTAGGCCTGTTTTTCTCTATAAAACACTACTACTTTGAAGAATTATGAATGAATTATTGTTTTTTACTTTTTCTCAATCTCTATCTTTCGCCGTTTTCTACTTTTAGCGCGTCAAAATCTCCAGGAATAAATAGTAATAGATTATTTAAATTTAAAAAATTTTTCTTGTCGAAAAATCTAAAACGTGGTTCTGATTGGTTGATTTTAAAAGACGTAATTGATTGGCTAAGGTAAAAAACAATTGCCAATAGATTTTTGGATTTGCTTGAAAGTGTGTAGAAAAAGGAAAATTCGGTGATTTTTTACGTTTACACGCAAAAAAGCAACAATAATTTTTGGTTTAATTTGGTGAATTTTTGGCTTGTTTTTAACAAAATTTTGCGAAATAGTTATGCATATAGTCGAAAAATGTGCTAAAAACACGATAAATTTTGAACCAATTTAACAATTTGTGACTCTATTTAGTTAAAATCTCGCAAAAAGAAAACAAATAAGATCATTTTTTAATTAATTTGGAAATTTTTCCACTAATGATTGAAAAAAATTGTCAAAATAATTGTTTTTTTGACTGAAAACATGCAAAATTTATCTCACTTTCGCACAAATCTCATAAGACAAGTTTTCCATCTTCATTAATTTTTTTTGTTGTCCAAAAACAGTTAAATCAAGTAAAACAAACGAAATAACATCAATTTCAATTTATTTTTGTGATTTTTAAACGCGTTTTAAGAAAATTTTGCAAAAAAAAAACGAGCAAAACAAACTTAAATAATTTTGATGTAATTTGGTAATTGTGAGTTTTAACAAAATTTGTAAAAAAAAGTTAACAGAAAGGTGATCAAAGGGACCTGTGACTTTGAAAATCAGTTGGCAACACTGAATATAGTTGATATTACATCATGTAAGCTGACGGCCAGCACGTCAAGGTTGCCAATATAAGTTCAAAGTCAAATCCTACTACCGACATGAAAAACATGCTATTAACATATAATTCAGTGTTGCCAATAGATTTTTAGGTACGTCCTTTTCTAACTTTTTCGATTTTCTTGAAAGTGTGTAAGAAAGGAAAATTGTGATTTTTCATGTTTAAAAATTAAAAAAAAAGCAAAAATAATACCATTTATGGTCAAATTTGGTAAATTCTTGGCTTGTTTTAAAATAATTGTGTCTATAGTAAAAAACATAT
>NW_025400985.1:693914-696854 GCF_015345945.1 Tribolium madens
CAAAGACTCCTTTATTTTGCAGAATATTGTCAAAACATGTTTCAACACAACAAAAATAAATCTAAATTGATGTTATTTCGTTTGTTTCATTCGATTTAGCTCTTTTTGAGTGAAATTTTGTCAAAAAAATAGGACGAAAAATACAAAACATAGTCAAAAATGGTGTAAGTTGCAAGATTTTGCTAAAATAAAGCAAAAAAACATCAAATTAAGTCATTATTTTTGCCTTCTTCTGATGATTTCTTAGAAACCTAACAGAAAATTTATATATTTTGAAATATTTTTTTCGAGTATTTGCCCATTTGTTAGTAAAATTAACTTTTTTAATTTAATTTATTAATTATTAATATAGAAAATTCAGTAAAAATGATGACACTACTTTTTTATATTTTCTGAGCATTTTCACGTTTTTTGACCATGCAGAAACTGAAATAAAATTTTCTTAAAAACAAGTTGAAAAATCGAGAGATGATAAATAATATTTCACTCAACAAGGTAAAAAAAATCGCTAAAATAGGTCAAAAAGTACATTATTTTGGCCATTTCTGAGGGTTTTAATTTGTTTTTAGCCAGAAACAGAACTATTTTGCAAAATTTCGTTAAAAACAAACCGAAAATTTATCAAATTAAGCCAAAACTAGTGTTATTTTTGCATTTTTAGAGTGTTTCAACACGTTTTTAAAATACATTCAATTTTTTTCTAAAACTGAATGAAAAATTGATATCATTTTAGTGTGTTTTGCTTGATTTAGTTCGTTTTTTGAACCAAAGACTCATTTATTTTGCAGAATATTGATAAAAAATGTTTCAACACAACAAAAATAAATCTAAATTGATGTTATTTCGTTTGTTCATTCGATTTAGCTCTTTTTGAGTGAAATTCTGTCAAAAAAATAGGACGAAAAATACAAAATATGGTCGAAAATTGCAAGATTTTGCTAAAACAAACCAAAAAAACATGAAAGTAAGACATTATTTTTGCCTTCATCTGATGATTTCTTAGAAACGTAGCAGAAAATTAATGTATTTTGAAATATTTTTTTTAAATGATATATTCGCCCAAAAGTTAAAATTATTAATTAAAAGTAAAATTATCTCTTTTACTTTGATTTTTTAATTATTGATATAGTAAATTCAGTCAAAAATAATGACACTGTTTTTTTCATATTTTTTTGAGTATTTTGCACGTTTTTTAGCCATGCAGAAACTCAAATAAAATTTTCCTAAAAACAAGTTGAAAAATCGAGAGATGATAAATGATATTTCACTCAACGAGGTAAAAAAATCGCTAAAATAGGTCAAAAAGTACATTATTTTGTCCATTTCTGAGGGTTTTAGTATGTTTTTAGCTAGAAACAGAATTATTTTTCAAAATTTCGTTAAAAACAAACCAAAAATTTATCAAATTAGGCCAAAACTAGTGTTATTTTTGTATTTTTAGAGTGTTTCAGCACGTTTTTAAAATACATTCAAATTTTTGCTAAAACTGAATGAAAAATTACCAAATTAGATTGAAATTGATATCATTTTAGTGTGTCTCGCTTGATTTAGTTCGTTTTTTGAACCAAAGACTCATTTATTTTGCAGGATATTGTGAAAACATGTTTAAACACAATAAAAATAAATCTAAATTGATGTTATTTCGTTTGTTTCATTCGATTTAGCTCTTTTTGATTGAAATTTTGTCAAAAAAATAAGACGAAAAATACAAAATATGATCGAAAATGGTGTTAGTTGCAAGATTTTGCTAAAACAAACCAAAAAAACATGAAAGTAAGACATCATTTTTGCCTTTATCAAGTGTTTTAGCATGTTTTTCAAGTAAAAACGTAAATATCGGGTGACTGAAAATAATTTGGTGTCAAATTTAATTTTTAATTTGGCAACCTTGACTTTCAAATTCAAACGTCACACTTTTATAGGCAATTGTCATTCATTTGCGACGGGCGACTGCTGATTTAGCCGTCACCTGAAACATTTTGATATAACAAATTTAGAAGAATTACCACTAATTCAGTGTTACCAATAGATTTTTTATCACCCGGTATTTCCCAAACTTTAACTAAAAATTATCCAAAAATTATAGAATTAAACTAGCGTGACATATTTTTGAATTTTTCGGGCACGTTTTTGAACAGATTTGCGAGATTTATGTAAAAAATCATAATATAATCTTGTAATCTGGCAAAAATGGGTGTAAATCTGGTAACTACAGTTGATTTAAATTGTTTTGAGCTGGCAACACTGTACTGTGTCACTAAAAAAAGTGAGGTTAAGACAACAAAATTTTATTTTTAAAGAACCCTCATTCTGTTACTATTACACCAGACACATGCGCAGGGCGACAAACTTAAATATGAAATTCCACAGCCACCCATTATGCCAATTTGCCTGAAATCTACCATACCTGACACGAAACGTTGCTAACTTCATTGGGGAAGACAATCGGGAGGGTTTTAAAATCGTCGTAGCTTTTCGGTAGTAAATAGGGGTAGCTTTTGTTCGATTTGGCCTTCTCCAATTTGGTGGCATTCCAGCGTTGGATGAAGTGGCGCGAGACGTCCCTGGCGGCAGCCCCCTGCACACATACCCCCACATCGTGCCACGGCATCCTCGGAGTGGTCGCCCGATCGATGAAATCGTCAAAAGGCGAATCCAAATTGTTGAAATCTTTGACAATAAAATTGACATAATCCTTCCCCACCCAAAATTTCGACGATCCGTTCAAAGAGTCCAAAAACTCCGCCCCTTTTGGGGGGCGTTTCTCCTCCTCCTCGAGACTCTCCTCATGTGGGGTGTAAACCAAGCTTATGAGATCTTTTCCTTTCGTTTTGACTGTGTTTTTGATCGTCTCTAGGACATTTTTGCGTTCCATGTCCGGAGTATTGCATTTGAGTTTGATGGTGGGGGGGATGAGGAGAGTATCACCGGGTTCGAGGT
>NW_025400985.1:696954-698228 GCF_015345945.1 Tribolium madens
CAAAAATAATCCGAAAAACACAAAATTTAGCCAAAAATATTGTTATTTTTGCCTTTATCAAACTTGAAGCGCGTTTTTTTAAATTAAAATCAGTTGAAAAAATCAATTATTTCGACAAATTCTCTCAAAAATAAGTCAGTACCAAGTTAATTAAAAAATAGTTTTAATTGTATTCTGTTTTACTAAACACAGTCAAAAAATCCCTAATTTGGATCACAAATTAAAATAGTTTTGCGATTTTTGAGTATTTTTAGCACATTTTTTAACTAGAAACGTAATTATTTTCCAAAATTTTGTTTAAGATAAGTAAATAATTTTCCAAATTAGGCCGAAAATGATGTTATTATTGCTTTTTTTGAGTGTTATGCACATTTTTGAGATAAAATTGTTAGTCAGAGAAAAGCTCTCATTTAGTGGATTTGATTTTTGCGAGGTGATTTGAATTTGACACTCAATGTTACCAACTGGATTTCAAAGTCACAGGCCATTTCAAAATGTTTGTAAAAAGACGGGTATTTCCCCCAATATTTAGTAAAATTGTTCAATCGACAAGGAAACAACACAATTTTTTGTATTTTTTCAGTCAGAAAATCAATTATTTCAACAATTTTTTTCGAAAACTAGTCGAAAAAAAAAAGAAAATAATTAAGAAAATATTTTGTTTGTTTTCTTTTTTCGAAATTAGATAAAAAATTACAGTTTTGCCTTTTTTATTTTTCTACTATACAAGTATAAAAAAATTGACGTAATTATTTCACAAAATAAACCAAAAATTCACCAAATTAGACCAAAAATGGTTTCTTTTGCGTATTTAACAAAAATCACGTAATTTAACTTTTTTAACACACTTTCAATTTAAAAAAATCTATTGGCAACACTGAATTATAACTATTGGTAATGTCATCTTTTAATGAAATTTCTGAACAACGTGGCATTTGTCAAATTTAAACGTCAAACTTTTATAGTCAACTGTCATTCACCTCCGACGGGCTGCCGCTGACCTGGCCGTCAACTCACACGATCTAGTATCAACATAATTCAGTGTTGCCAACTTAATTGTCAATTTTTGATCACGAAACTATTTTTTTTGAAATTCAAGTTAATTTTTGCGTTAGATTGACCGACCTTGGGAGCATCACCCCCTCAATTGACGTTTCAACCCTTAAAAAAAAGACGTCAAGTGTCCCTGGAGGCGACGCAATTTACCCCATCCCCGTACCCATCTACAAACAGACCCCAATTCCGGTTATAACCGAACCGGAAACCCCCGAACC
>NW_025400985.1:701853-702999 GCF_015345945.1 Tribolium madens
ATCGAATGAAACAAACGAAATAACATCAATTTAGATTTATTTTTGTTGTGTTGAAACATGTTTTGACAATATTCTGCAAAATAAAGGAGTCTTTGGTTCAAAAAACGAACTAAATCAATCGAGACACGCTAAAATGATATAAATTTCAATCTAATTTGGTAATTTTTTAGTCAATTTTAACCTCACTTTTTTAGTGTCAAATTTAGTTCCTTAATAAGTAAAGCCTCTTTCACATTTAAAGCGCAGTTTACACAATCATGGCCTACTGTTACGCCAATTTCAATGAAATGGAGTATGTGTGTTTGTGGCGCCCCCTAGGTCTCGTTTATGTTGTGTGCAGGTCCTTCGCAGTGTTAGTACATGGTCTTGTGGTTTTTTAGAACCGGATACAGTCGAGCAAAGCATTCACGAGGCCTATATTGACACAATTAACAAAGCTCAACATTATATTTACATAGAAAATCAGTTTTTCATCTCGCTGCCTTACAACAATCCAAATACTAGGAACCAAATCGCTGAAGCGCTCTACAAACGAATCGTTCGAGCTTTCAAGTTTGTTATTCAACACATTTTTGCAATTAAACCAAATTAAAATATATTTTTTTCAGAGCCAAAGAAGTGTTTCGAGTTTTTGTCGTTATGCCACTCTTGCCAGGATTCGAGGGGGAGGTCGGGGGGCCCACGGGCACCTCGCTGCACGCCATAACACACTGGAATTACTGCTCAATCTCACAGTGCGTTTTTCCCCTAGAATTAAGTTGGCAACGTGACTGTCAAATTAAATGTCACTTGTCATTTGAAGCATGGTACTGGGTGAAAAAATCTATTGATTGCGCGTTTTTGAACGAGAAACTTTCTTTTTTGGGAAAAATCACCTTATTTTACTTTTTTTGGGGATTGCAATTATTTAAAAAAATTGCATTAAATGTAAGTTGGCAACATTGACTATCAAATTCAAACGGCTGATTTGGCAGTCAACTTACACGATCAAGTATAAGTAAGTATTGCCAACCTAATTTCAAAAAAATCTATTGGCAACACTAGATTTGGCTCGTTTTTAGAAGGAATTTCAGTTTTGTTAAAAACAAGTTCAGTTAAAGAGACTAAAAATTTGGTATTTTGTAAATATTTATTTTACAAATTTTC
>NW_025400985.1:703099-704515 GCF_015345945.1 Tribolium madens
ATCTCAACATTGTTTTTTATTTCATAGTTTTTTTTTATTAATTTTGTCACTTTAATTTTTTTTTTTTTTTAAATATTTTGTATGTTCTTTATTTCTAATATCAAAGCATACAAAAATATGCATGCTATAATTTTATTTATTTATTTTGGTATTCTGGGAAGGTTTTTTAATCATTTTCTTAAATGCTTGAAAACTTCTGAATGAAAACAGAAATCGGCTTTTTTTAAATACTGAATTAAGTTTTTGTTGATATCATGAGCGCTTTTGTGAAAATTTTGAAAAAATTGAACAAACTGAAAATTTTAAAGTCGACCAATTATGTTTTTTGAAAACGGATTTTTTCATGTGTATTTTTTTAGGAACCTCATAAACGATTTGAAATAATTCCAATCAATAGTCTGTTACGAGATGTGGCTTATGATTGAGTAAATTAAGTTGGCAACAATGAATAATAGATAGACTGAAGATACGAGAATTTCACTTACTTTAATAGAATTAAAAAAATACGAAACCCAAAATTCGATAATGTTTCGTTTGATTTAAGTAAGCAAAACTTTTGATAAAAAAAATTGTAAAAATTGCCTCAATTCGGTAATTTTACTATTATTTGCAACAATTTATCTCAATCTCAACGTTGTTTTTTATTTCATAGTGTTTTTACAAATTTTGTCAATATTAAAAAATTAAAACGAACGGTTTGGGATTAGTCTTATTACAAATTGAAAAAATTTCTGGGAATGTTTTGTATTTTTTTTATTTCTAATACAAAAGCGTACAAAAAGACTTGTTATTGATTTATTTTGGTATTTTCCGAAGATGTTTTAATTACTTTCTTAGACGCTTGGGAATTTCTGAATGAAAACAGAATTTTTTGTCATTCTTTTGTTCACTTTGCATAGTGTTTCCAGAAGTAGAAACGAAAATTTCCCATTTTTACTCAATTTTGACAAAAGTTTCAGTCTAAAACAGTGCAAAATGAGTTTCTTGTGGGTAAAATCGTCTCGACTTGAAATAATTATAACATTAAACATCCTCTTCCTCTCGTCGTAATTTTTTGTGTTAACCGCAGTTTCCTCTTGTTCAGTCACTGACCACCTGGGATTTTTACGGGAAAACTAATCTCGGTGTGTAATTGTGTGATTCGCTCATCGTATGACTAAGTACACAACATGATGGTCAATCGGTTTCTAGTTCTTCTCCCAACTAGTTGTGTTTTCGTGGGAATGAAGATTAAACGGCGTCACGAGTTGCAATTTGCATTTGTCCGGAAGCTGGAGTTAATTATCTTCTAATTAGAACGGTAATGGTATGTTATGGCGTCGCCGTCGGGGCGTTTCTCCACCACTTTTTGATTTTTATCGCATGTGAGACATAGCAAAAATGTTAAATTTGATTTTTTTGAGCGCTTTTTTGAAA
>NW_025400985.1:708885-709090 GCF_015345945.1 Tribolium madens
AAAAAAATTAAAATTGTCTAAAATTAAAAAAAAAACTATTAAATTTTCTGTGAAAATAAATGTAAATCCAATTCAATCTTCGAATTTTTTGAGAAAATTTGAAATTATTATTATTGCCTTCAGAAAATAATAATTAATAAAAATTAAATGCTATAAAAATGTAATTTTGTCGTGAGAATGAAATTTTGTTTTGTTTCTGAGTTAT
>NW_025400985.1:713030-714424 GCF_015345945.1 Tribolium madens
TTCTTATTTTTGTAAAAACGAAAACGTCGTCGGTAAAAAAAGTTATTTAATATTTTATACTTAGATTTTGTAACTCATTTTATTTTAATTTATACGTTCAAAACAATGTAATATAAAAAAATCCACTCGATGAAATTACAAAAATTTTAATAAAATCGAGACCGCTAAAAATGAAAAAACTCATTTTAGTTTCTTCTTAGTGTCATTTAAAAGTCAAAAAACTGATTTCGCATTTTCAAAAATTAAAATTACATAATGAAACATAAATATTTGATTTTTTACTGACTAATTTGGAGCAAAAAAATACGGTTTTATACAAAAAGTGTCAAAAACATAACAAATTTTCCAAAATTACATAGTTTTGAAGCTTCAAATGAAGATCAAATTCGGTAAAAAGCTTGAATTGAACATTTTTGTAGAATAAAAACTGATTTGAAAAAAAAAACAGTCAAAATTATCTTATTCAACGTGAAATGTCTGAGAATTATTAAAAATTTCCCACACATTTTGAGGAAACAAAGATTCACTTTRGCTCAAAAAATAAAAATATGAAGAAAAAACTTTTACTCAGTTAACTAGGACAATTTTTAACAGCTCTTTTTGAGGAACCATAAATTTGTAATCGAAAAAGGAAAATTTGGACTTAGTTTTCTAAAAACTAATGTCTCAAACATTTGTTGGCAATTTACATTTAAAACGAGGAAAATTTGTAGATATAAAGCGAAAAAACAACAAAAAACAAAGGAAAAATTATTTAAAAATAGCATAATTTGAACACTTGTTGAAGCCACGTGTAAGAAAAATAATAAAAAAAATTCTAGTACTAAAATTAATAATGCTATAAGATTTAGGAAAAGCATGACTGTTAAAAAAAATTAAAAGTGTCAAATTTTTTTATTTATTGTTCTTATTTTTGTAAAAACGGAAACGTCATCGGTAAAAAAAGTTATTTTTAATATTTTATACTTAGATTTTGCAACTCATTTTATTTTAATTTTTACGTTCAAAACAATGTAATATAAAAAAAATCCACTCGATGAAATTACAAAAATTTTAATAAAATCGAGACCGCTAAAAATGAAGAAACTCATTCTAGTTTCTTCTTAGTGCCATTTGAAAGTCAAAAAACTGATTTCGCATTTTCAAAAATTAAAATTACATAATGAAACATAAATATTTGATTTTTTACTGACAAATTTGGAGCAAAAAAATACGGTTTTATACAAAAAGTGTCAAAAACATWACAAATTTTCCAAAATTACATAGTTTTGAAGCTTCAAATGAAGAACAAATTCCGTAAAAAGCCTGAATCAGAACATTTTTGTAGAATGTCAAAATTATCTTATTCAACGTGAAATGTCTGAGAATTATTAAAATTTCCCACACATTTTGAG
>NW_025400985.1:714524-716135 GCF_015345945.1 Tribolium madens
GACCCAAGTTGGTGTTTTTTTCCTTGTTTAGCAAACAAAAGTTTGCGATAAAAAAATCCTTGTTTGAATTTTCTTGAAAAAACGCTCAAAAAAGATAAAAATAAAGTCATTTTTAAACAGTTTTGGTGATTTTTACTTGTTTGATCGAAATTTCACGAAAAAGGTCTAAAAATGACATTTTTTCGAGTTCTTTTTTTTTTTTTTAATTTCCTCCTTACCTTGATTGCRAATTCCGCGATGGGCCTCGTGGCCGCAAACTGTATATTATCAGCAAGCAGCCTTATCGCCCCCGTTTTGGTATAATGATCAAGAAACAACTTCTGCAAATGCCCRTTCAAYGGCTTCACAACCAACTTGTGCATAACTCCCTCCAAAATCGCATCGAGATTCAGAAATTCCGTCGGCTTCAATTTACTCCTCTCCCTTTCGATCTCCTTATAAAAACCTTTCTCTCCATGTTTCACCAGATAATTCTTCATCCCTGACATAAACTGTCGCATATTTCGCATAATAATCTGCGGGTTGGTCTCCTTCGAGTCGCATGTGCAAGCGATGAAGTTGTCGATGTTTTGAGCAAAAGTGGTGTTTTTGTCGTGGGCCAACTCCAAGGCGTAGGTCCGAATGGCGGCTCCGACGGCTTTGGGGCCGCTCTGCTCTCGATTCCGCAACGCTTGTAGACGAGGGGCCGCTGAAAAAGCTCTTTCAGTGATGCTTCGAAATCACAAAACTGAAAAACTCACAGAGGAGGGGGTCCAAACGGTCTTTGAAACTCTTGGAGCGATTTATCGAGGCGACTTTTGTACTGTGGTGATTGGCGGAATCGTCAGTCTGGAAAAAGAAACGAGCTATTGAAAAGAGACATAAATTTATTAATAGAAAAAAAATTGTCAAATATTTTGTTAATGTTTTAGCAAAAATTTTGCCCAAACTAGTCGAAAAATACTAAATGATCATATTTTTGCCTTTTGAGGTTTTTTTCGCTGAAACAGATGCAAAATGTACCAATTTGTATCGAAAATGATGTTTTTCCAGCTTCTTTCGAGCATTTTAGTGGGAGATTTCCCTCAAAGAGGCCAAAAAACTACTAAGTTAGGTGTATTTTTGCCATTTCAGATCAAAAACACGTTTTTCGCACAGGATTTTGCTGAAAATCATAAATTAGAAAGGCACTTTTTTTGAAAAATTTTGCTCAAATAATCGGAAAAATAACCAAAATAGATGAAGAATTGTTATTTTTGTGTTTTTTTTTAAACGTGTAAATATGTTTTTGAGGTAAAAACTCGTAAAATTGTGATAAAGAGTACCAAAAAACCACCAAATTTTTATTTTCGACTTTTTCATTTTTCAGGCCTTTTTTGTAAGTCGAATTTTTGTGAAGTGTGCAATTTGTGTCTTTTCAGAATGTTTTTGATCCAAAAATTCAGTTTCTTGGATAATTTTGCTAAAAAAAACAACAAATTAGATCGAAAACTATGTAATTTTCACCTTTTTAGGAACGTTTTTTAGACAGAAACCAACTTTTTCGTAAAATTTCAGACAATCTAGCTGAAAAATCGCCAAATTGGATATCAAGGGTGCTATTTTTGCCTTTTTAAATTAAGGTAAAAACTG
>NW_025400985.1:722500-723850 GCF_015345945.1 Tribolium madens
CAAAAAATCGTCAAATTTGGTTTAAAATGAAACTCTTTGTTGCCTCTTTTTGATTGTTTATTATGTTTGTGTGTCAAAAACAGCGAATTTTCGCCCAAAACAGTCAAATCACCAAATTCAATAAAATTCAGTTAAAACAGACCAAAATGCATCAAATTAGGTCGAAAACGACAATAAAGCTAGGAGTAAAGAAAAGTGTTTTTTCTGCAAAATTTTGCAGAAAAAAAGTCGAAACAATGTTATTTTTGCAAGATTTAGAGTTAAAAATGTCATCATTTCTGAATTTTTCGAATTTGAGTGTTTCGCCCTATTTTGCTCAAGTCGAAAAACAAGCGTAATTAAGCCGAAAAATAGTGCAATTTTTGCCTCTTCAGAATATTTTTAAGCACGTTTTTGAGCAACAAATTGCATTTTTTGAAAAATTTTGCTAAAACAGACAGAAAAATCACCGAATTAGGTTGAAAATAATGTCATTTTCGTTTTTTTTCAAACGTTTTGGGATGTTTTTCAGACAGAGTCCCAGTTTTTCGTAAAATTTGACCAAAAAATAGCTCAATATTATGTTATTTTTGACATTTTCGAGAGTAAAAACACGTTTTTAAGCCAAATTTGGTCACAAATACTACTACTTTTGCCTTTTTTTAAAGTTGACCAAGTTTTTTTGTACAAAATTCCACCCAACTAGCCGAAAAATCAACAAATTAGGTGAAAATAGCGCTATTTTGCCTTCCTCAGGCGTTTAAACACGTTTTTGTGGTAAAAACTGAGTTTTTTTTACAAGATTTTGCTTAAAAAGACAAAAACTCACCAAATGATGTAGAAAATAATCATATTTTTACCATTTTGGTAAAAAAATTCGCTCAAAAAAAAACACAAAAACTAGCAATTTTGATTAAACATGTTGCTATTTTTAACATTTTCGAGAGTAAAAACATGTTTCTGAGATAAAAATTTATATTTTTTGCCAGATTTCGCTGAAATAGGTCACAAAATCACTCAATTAGTTTCCTTGATTTTTGTCAGTTATTTAAAAACGCACTGTTTCAAAAAAATTGCTCAATTCGTCAATTTTGGTCGAAAATGATACTATTTTCGCCTTTTTCTGAATGTTTGACCATGTTTGTGTACTAAAAACTCATTTTTTTTGCAAAGTTTCACCTAAATTATCCGAAAAATCACCAAATTGGTCAAAAAATGAGAACATCGTTGCCATTTCAAGCATTTCAGAACGCTTTTAATAAAAACTTTTCAACAAAAAAGCCCAAAAATCACCAATATTTCTTCAAAACTTTGCTGAAATAGACCATAAAATCACTAAATTAGATTCAAACTAATCTAATTTCGCTGGAC
>NW_025400985.1:726400-728726 GCF_015345945.1 Tribolium madens
CTAAACTCCAGAAATTTCCTTCACAAAAACCAACAATATCGCCAAATTTGGTCGAAAATCAAACCAAATTTGCTAATTTATTAAAAAATAAATTAAAGACAATAAATAATTTTACCGTTGAAATCTGAGTCAATCCGCTCCAGGCCCGGACTAAGCGGCGAATGCGCCAACAGCCCCGGCGGATTCGAATGTCTCTGATTCATCGGAATCATCGTTTTCCCCAAACTCCTCCTCGGCACCTCCTTCGCAATCGAATCGGCCGGTTCGGCGTAAAACGGACTCCCCTGTTTTGGGGGACTCGCCAACTCCTCCACAACCGGATTTCTCACTCCCGGAGTCCCACACTCACTCCTCACCGGACTCAACACATTATTATTCACCGAAGTGTGTTGGAGAATATCAGGCGAGGCCAAATTCCCCCCCTTTTCGCTCGTCCAAACATCCTCATAATCGCTGATTTTGTCCCCGAGTCCACTCCGGTAGTAAAAAGTGGGGGAATCCACAATATCACTCTCCTGGTAGTGTTTGGAGAGTTTGTGTTTACTACGTTTGCTACTCCTGGTCTTGCTCGCTGATAAGGGGGATAGTGTGTCGGAGTTGGGGGAGAGGACCGACCCATTGGGGGAGAGGACCTGGTCGGGGAGACTCCCCTTGGAGGAGATGGTGGAGTGCCCCTCCGGGGACATCCTGGATTGGACCTCAATCTGGGAGGGGGGCGGGTCACTCGGACTCGAATTGACACTAAAAGTGACAGTTGTGGTAACCGTGAAGTTGTTTTGGGGGGTTGAGGGTTTTGACCATCTGGGTGGTGGGGCTGGGGGGGTTTTGGGCTCGATGAAACTAGTCAAATTCAAAGTGTTGGGTCTTGTGGGCTTAATTGATGGTTCAGATGTCTTAAAAGTGGTCATTAATGGGTGCAAATCCATGTCGGGACTAGATGGGGATGGAGGAGGGCTATACCTCCAAAATTCTTGCCCTAAAAGGGCTAAAGAGGACAATTGTTGTCTCGATTTTGCCTCTCTTATAGCCTTCGGGAGGGTCAATTGCACCGGAAGTTCATCACAACAATTCGCATAGTGGGCGATGAGTTCCGGCATACTCCCAAACCGATTCTCGCTTGTTTCCAATCCAAGATGGCCGTCACTTGATTGGATTAAATAGTGCTCGATGTAGGGCCCCTTATCAGGGGGTAGTCTCACTGATAACGCCATTGTGTCACTCTGTGATGATTGTCGTACTACAAAACAGCCCTCTTCTTTGCCTTGGAGAAGATGGAAGGCCCCAGCACGCTGGATCCCGGGYAGGAACCAAATGGGGTGCGAACGGATTAACCGTTCGGTTAAACCGATGTCGCAAGTGGCGCCGTAGCCTGGAATTTGCGGTTATAACCGTTTCAAAGGTTCGGTTAAGTTAGTTACCTGATTCGCCGCTGTCTTCGCTGCCGCCTTCGGAGCCCCCGTTTGATGATAGGAGGGAATCGCCCGAAGCGGAGCGGGATGGGGGCGATGGGGGTGAATCAGGGACGGGGGATGGCGCCCCCATTCCGGGGCTTTGACGGTCGCCCAAAAGGTAAGGCTCGAGAAAGGCATCGCTTCTGGAAAGAAATATTCGCTTTTGAGTCGTTTTATTTCATTTGCGGGAGTGAAATGTAGTTTTTAAAAAGAAACTGTTTTTTAAATAAGCCAGAAAATTACTAAATTTGAGTAAAATTAACATTATTTCAAGTTTGTTCGCTCAAAAATACTCAAAAACAAAAAATTAAATCGAAAAATATGCTATAAGAGGCATGAACTAAAAACTTACTTTTTTTCCAAAAAAAAAAATCGTCAAATTTGGTCGAAAATCATACTAATCTTGCTTTTTTGAACGTTTTAGCATGTTCTTGAGATTCAAACTCAAATTTTGATAAAACTTCATCAAGACAAGAAAAAAAATCATGAAATTATATCGAAAATGATGTTATTTTTCAATTTCTCAAGCATTTAAGAAAGTTTTTTTTGCAAAATTTCGTCCAAACCAGTCGAAAAATCAATAAAAATTGTGCTATTTTTGCCTTTTCAAGCAGTTAAATACGTACTTTTTTTGAAAAAAAAATCGTCAAATTTGGTCGAAAATAAAATAAAAATAAAATAAAAACTCAAATTGTGATAAAACTTCATCAAGACAAATGCAAAATTTCGTCCAAACCAGTCGAAAAAAATTGTGCTGTTTTCGCTTTATCAAGCAGTTAAATACGTTTTTGAGCTAATAAACTGAGGTTTTTCGCTAAAACAGACCAAAACTTACGAAATTAGGTCAAAGGTGATAATATTTTTGCCGTTTCAAG
>NW_025400985.1:730184-731768 GCF_015345945.1 Tribolium madens
AACTTACTTTTTTCGAAAAATTTCATTCACAAGAGAAAAATCACCAAGTTAGTGCCACTTTTATGTTTTTTAAAAAACTTTTGCAAAAGTGACTAAATTTGGTCGAAAATTACGTTATTTTTGACTTCTTCACTTGGAAATGCTTCATTTTGCATTCGAAAATGGTGTTTTTTGCCCATTTTTGATTAAAAATCTAATTTTTTTTTTATCAAAACATGCCCAAAAATCAATTAGATGAAAAATTATATTATATTATTTGCAGGCGTCTACAAAACTGATTTTTTTTCACAAAATTTTGCTCAAACAGCCAAATTAGGGGTCGAAAATGACCTTATTTTGGGCTTTTTTCAAGTAAAATTTCACCCAAAAGTGCAAAAAAAAATTAAGTTAAAAATGGTACATTTTTTGCCATTTTCGAAGGTAAAAACACGTTTCTAAGATATTATTTTGCTAATATAGGCAAAAATCACTAAATGTGTTTGAAACTGAAGCCCTGTTTTTTTTTCTAAAAATTCCGGTAAAGCAAGAGAAAAAAATATCATATTTCGTCTTTTAAACGTTTATTAAGCGTCTGTAATTAATTCATATAAAATAAAACTTAATTTTTTCCCAATATTAATCCAAAAAATTGGTAAGAATAATATTGTGTTTTCACTTTTCTGAACATTTAATAATAATCAATAATTAATAAAAACCAAATTAGGTTTATTTTTGCCTATGCTAAGCGTTTAAAAACGTTTTCAGACATTTTTTCGCGAAATTTAGCCCAGATTAGCCAAAAAATCACCGAATTAGATCAACGATGACACAATTTACGCACTTTAGAACAAAAAATTGTGCTCAAACAGACAAAAAACTACCAAATTAGGTCAAAATTGACGATACTTCGACCTGTTTCGTTAATTTTTGCTCGTTTTTGAACAAAATAATTGTAGATGTAAAAACAAAATTGTTTTTCATTGGGAAGTTTCTAGGAATGTTGTGAAAACACGTGAAACCAAATGTGGGGCAACCCTTGGAACATAACAATGCTTTTAAGCACTCATAAAACATATTATTAGGGAATGTGTATAATGGCAAGTCCAATAATCCTCGAGGGCTAAACTGGCGGAACCGAGTTGATTTATTTACATCGAAAGCTCTCTTGTAGCATTTGGAAAACAAGGTATATTATGGAAATTGGCCGCCCCACAATATCGACGAAATTTGTTGAGATAATGAATTTATTAGTTTTGTGGGGGAAGAAAAAACTTGTGTGTTTTCCACTTTTCCAATCGTCGCCAAGAATTCGGCACCCAAAAATAACACTTATGCAATGCTTTTAACCGAACGACATTTTAATTATTATTCTTCGTCGGAATGTTTTTTACTCTTGTTGGAAATTCTCCGTCTATTTATGTCCTCGTTTGCTTTTATTGTAKAGTRTCTTCGCTTGATTCTATTTATTTGGCGGCCGCATGTGTCATTTAAATTACCCGACATTTGTATTTCGGGATAAGGAAGACGATGTAAAGTCGGCGGGGAATTTGAGACCCATTTAAAGCTCAATTACTATCATAAAAAAATGATATTCCAGAATTGTCG
>NW_025400985.1:734063-737225 GCF_015345945.1 Tribolium madens
AAAAAAATGACAAACGTTTGAAAATAGAAATAACGACAAATTTATTGTTATTTTGTAAACAATTTAGAAGAATTTAACAAGATTAGTATACTATGATAATTATAATTGACTTTTTTGCGTTTTTCTTTATTATTTTATTTTCTGTGTTCAGAAAGTAGTTTGCAAAAAAAGTGTGAAATTTTTCTCCATTTTTTTTTGAGTGCCTCTAAACTCAATTTCACGAATGGGTGCAAGAAAAACACAATATTATTCTTACTAATTTTTTGGCCTAGTTTTGGAAACTACACTATTTCATACGACTTAA
This sequence comes from Tribolium madens, assembly GCF_015345945.1. Taxonomy (NCBI): domain Eukaryota; kingdom Metazoa; phylum Arthropoda; class Insecta; order Coleoptera; family Tenebrionidae; genus Tribolium; species Tribolium madens. The sequence goes on from NW_025400985.1 coordinate 734,368, forward strand.
TTACAGATGCATAATGAACGTTAAAAAGCCAAAATTTGATAATTTTTTAGGCTTGTTTTACAGGAATTTCTAGAAAAAGAAAACAGGGCAAAATATCTGAAAAAATTGTAATCTAATTTAGTGATTTTGTGTCCTATTTTAGCGAAATTTTGCGAAAAAATCAAGTTTTTAGCTCAAAAACATGCTTTTACCCTCAAAAATGTCAAAAGTAGCATAATTTTGGATCTAATTTGGTAATTTTTGGACCTTTTTGGGCAAATTTTTTTACTAAGAAGGTTCAAAAATGCTAGAAACGGCACAATATTATCATTTTTGACCAAATTTGATGTATACCTAATTTATTTAACTGTTTAAAAAAGCAAAAATAGTACAATTTTTATTGATTTTTCGAATTTTGGTCTTGGTATATTTATTTGAAGCTTCAAAACTGTGCAATTATTGTTCTAAGAACAACAGGTGAAGATACTTAACCTGTCTACTACAACTACTTACAAAATATACAAAAAATTACAAGCAAGTAGCAATTGTGAAAAAAAACTATGAATTTATTAAAATATGCCTTAATTTTTTTGCTTTTAAATGAAACGTTAAAAAAGCAAAAACTCGAAAAGAATCTAAATATTCAAATAAAAAAGAAGCAGAAAAATTTACTGTTTTATTCACTACAATTTTTTTTTAAACTCAAGCACAATTTATTTTAAATAAGAAATGAAAATTTTTGATGATTCCTTAAAAAAAATAAAAAAACAACATTCAAGGAAAGAAAAAAATGACAAACGTTTGAAAATAGAAATAAAGCATAATTTATTGCTATTTTGTAAACMATTTAGAAGAATTTAACAAAATTATTCGAGACCCATTTAGAGCTCAATTAGTGTTACTATCATAAAAAATTGATATTCCAGAATTGTCGTTTATTTTTTGNTATCATAAAAAATTGATATTCCAGAATTGTATTTTTTGGACATTTGGCAAAAATTCAACTTCACCAATGGTGCAAAAAAATGAATTTCCAATTCACTTTCTATTTTTACACAATTTTTTTACAAAAAAGTGATTTTTTGGCCTATTTTAGCAAAATAATACATTAGAAACGTGTTTTTACGCATTAAAATGGCAAAAATACCCGGCATTTTCAGTTTAATTTGCTAATTTTTTGGGCTCAACCACAATTAAACTTCTCAGTCTATTTATTTTAAATAAGAAATGATAATTTTTGATGTTTCTTTAAAAAAATAAAAAAAGCAACATTTAAGGAAAGAAAAAAAATGACAAACGTTTGAAAATAGAAATAAAGACAAATTTATTGTTATTTTGCAAACAATTTAGAAGAATTTAACAAAATTACTACATTATGATAATTATAATTGATTTTTTTGCGTTTTTTCTTTATTATTTTATTTTCTGTGGTCAGAAAGTAGTTTGCAAAAAAGTGCGAATTTTTTTTTCCATTTTTTTTGAGTGCCCCTCCTCATCCTGGCCCTTTGCCAAAAACACAATTTCACGAATGGGTGCAAGAAAAACACAATATTATTCTTACCAATTTTTTGGCCCAGTTTTGGAAAATATTGGGAAAAAACTAAGTTTTAAACTCAAAAAACGAAAAAAAATTGCACTATTTCATACGACTTAATTACAGATGCTTAATAAACGTTAAAAAGCCCAAATTTCATAATTTTTTGGGCTTGTTTCACCGGAATTTTTAGAAAACAAAAACAGAGCAAAATATCTGAAAAAATTTAGTCACAAAATTGTGACTTATTTTGGCGAAATTTTGCGAAAAAAAAGAAGTTTTTAGTTCAAAACATGCTTTTACTCTCAAAAATGTCAAAAGTAGCATAATTTTGGATCTAATTTGGTAATTTCTGGACCTTTTTAAGCAAAAAAAACGGCAAAATATTATCATTTTTGACCTAATTTTATCTATACCTAATGTATTTAACTGTTTGAAAAAGCAAAAATAGCAATTCCTTAAAAAAATAAAAAAAACAACATTTAAGGAAAGGAAAAAAATGACAAACGTTTGAAAATAGAAATAACGACAAATTAATTGTTATTTTATTTATTTATATATTTTATTGTTATTTAATTTAGAAGAATTTAACGAAATTAGAATACTATGATAATTATAATTGACTTTTTTGCGTTTTTTCTTTATTATTTTATTTTCTGTGTTCAGAAAGCAAAAAAATGTAAATTTTTTCTCCTTTTTTTTGAGTGGCCCTTTGCCAAAAACCTAATTCCTCGAATGGGTACAAAAAAAATCCCGTCATATTCGCCCATATCACAACGTATGAAACCTTTTGCATCGATAATTGAGTTTGTCGGTGCGGTTAACACAAACATGTTGGTATTTTTAACCAGTCGTAAACACGGCGCTTTAATTACAATTTGATGCAACAATGCAATTCCTTTCTTTATTAATTTCTAATTAGTAAACGGATGAAAATGGGTTCGTTAGGAGGAAGGAAGACATCCACATATAAATCTGTCTCTTTCAGTCTGGTCGGTGGATTTATCGGGGGTTGCCATGGAGGCTTCATTGTCCCCACATCATCCGGCATTATGGCAGAAGAGAGTGACTATACCCCGCCTGAGGCACACAAGGGGGAAAAACGCGTCATCTGGAGACTTTCTCGACTTGCCTCCAAGAAATTCGACACTCACAACAGGTGTCTCAGCGTGAAATCACTCAAAAATTCAACCCTAGTTGGGCCAAAAAAGCCGATAARTCAGACTAGAATTAATAATGATGTAATTTTTAATAAAATCTAATCCCGCTTCGCGTAATTGTGTTATTAAGATAAGAGAATGGAGAGTGGGATGGATATCGAGACCTTTTATTAGCCTATTATGGC
>NW_025400985.1:742850-744801 GCF_015345945.1 Tribolium madens
AAAAAATAAGATCTGGAAACTGAAAGAACAACATTGAAAACCTAAGAAATAAGGAAGTAAAGAAAACACAAGTTTATTTTATGTATTTATTCGTAGACAGAAAATAATCCATCAGAAAACGTGAGAATGTCGCAAATTCTAAAGAAAATATTTGAAAATTAAAAAATTTGAGGTGATGGAAAAAAAAGTTTCACTTAAAAAAAACAGCTAAAAACACAAAAATTTGAAATAAAACTTAAATGTTGACATATTAGAAAACCGTTAATTATATCGAATTGTTTGAAAAAATCAAAATAATCAATTTTTTTGAGTTTATATCAAAAAATTCATATTGATATTTTTAAAAAAATTGAAAAAAAAGATAGCACCTTTCTATAGTACTTAACTAATCATCAATTAGTCTCTTTGACAAAAAAAACACATTAGGACAAAAATATTATTTTTGGCTTTCCTAATGTTTTATTTGTTTTTCAGCTAGAAATGCACTTTTTCTTTGCAAAATTTTGCTAAAAAAGCTAAAAAATCTTCCAATTAGATCAAAAATGATGTTATTTTATCTTTTTTAAAGCGTCTAGGCATGTTTTTGAAATAGAATCTCCGATTTTTTGTATCAAAACCAATCAAAAAATCAAATTATGTGTTATTTTGAGCTAAAAACTGKGTTTTTTAATAAAATTTTGCTAAAATAAACCAAAACTCATCAAATTATAAATCAAAAATGGYCTTTTCCAAGCGTTTTAAAGGGTTTCTTGAGTAAAATTTCCCTTAAAAAGGCAAATAAATTATACCAGGTGAATAGAAAGTATGGAACCAAGCGTTTTTTGCTCAAACTATTTATTTTTCGAAAAAACTAATTGATGAATGATAAAGTACTATAAAAATGTGGTGTTTTATCAAGAATAAAATTTTTCAAAATTTTCTTTTGTTTTTGGGTTCTACAAAAATTTTGTTTTTTTTAAATGGCAACCCACTATATGTGATCTAAGAATTACAACTATCTACTTTATATTATTTAATTAAAAAAAAATTAAAAACATGCAATTTCACAACAGGTGTCTCAGAGATGAAATCACCTCAAAAATTCAACCCTAGTTGGGCCAAAAAAGCCGATAACTCAGACAAGAATCAATAATTCCAAGGCTAATGACATAATTTTGAATATTATCTAATCCCGCTTCGCGTAATTGTGTTATTAAGATAAGAGAATGGAGAGTGGGATGGATATCGAGACCTTTTATTAGCCTATTATGGCCCGTTTGAAGGCGATAAGAAAATCAATATTTATTTTCTATTTAAATTTGAATTATGTCACTTTTTCGAATTTTTTATTATGTCACGCAACATTGAAAACCAAGAAATAAGGAAGTAAAGAAAACACTAGTTTATTTTATGTATTTATTCGTAGACAGAAAATATTCCATCAGAAAAGCATAAAAAACACAATGTAAAAATATTTTTAAAACTAATGAAACCTTATGTGAGAAGCATAAATTTTACAAATCACGCATTTTTATAGTTTCAATTAGTTTAAAAACTTTAAAAAACGTAAAATCGCCCTAATGATACTAAAAAAAGGTAGACAAGCATAAGATAAACGTGAGAATGTCGCAAATTCTAAAGAAAATATTTGAAAATTAAAAAATTTGAGGCGATGAAAAGAAAAGTTTCACTTAAAAAAAACAGCTAAAACCGAGAAAAATACATAAAAATTTAAAATAAAACTTAAATGTTGACACATTAGAAAACCGTTATTAATGATCGAATTGTTTGAAAAAAAAGTGAGAATGTTTTAAAACAATCAATTTTCCCCTGTATGTATAATAAAAAGAAAACAAATCCCAGACTAATACTAGGTTTAACTTTATATCAAAAAAATTCATGTTGATATTTAAAAAAAATTGAAAACAAATTACTTACGAATAAAAACAAAAAATTTCGAAAAATTTATTCC
>NW_025400985.1:744876-746592 GCF_015345945.1 Tribolium madens
AAAAAAAAAAAACATGAAATTTTGACAAAAAAATCGCATAACTCAAAAACAAAACAAAATTCTCAAAATACGACCACATTTTTTCTATTACTCTAATTTATATTAATTATTATTTTCTAGAGGCAAATAATAAAAAAAAATACTTGGTTCCATACTTCATATTCACCCTGTATATTTTTATAATTTTGGAGCATAGAAACACGTTCTTAAGATAAAAACTTTGACAAGATTTTGCTAAAATAGGCCAAAAATTACTAAATCAGTGTCAAATTGAAAGTTATTTTTAATTATCGAATCTGTACATAAATTGTATGAAAAAAAAGTAACTGTTCCAAAATAATCAACTCTCCCCTATATAACATCAAGAAACAAATCGTAGACTAGAACCTGATCAAAAAAATCATATGTCGACATTTAAAAACTGAAAAAAACTTGATTTCAAGAATAATAACGAGAAATTTCAAATAATTTTATTCTTGAAAAACAAGCATTTTTTTATAATAATCAATTTTTTTTCATAAAGCAGTTTCCATACTTTTTGTTCATTTTGTACAAAAATACTCGGCATTTTCCGGTTTCTAAATAAAAGTATTCTTGTAAATGTAATAGTACAATAAAGGAACACTTTTAAAAATACATTTTTTCTATTGATTTATTTAGCTCCAATCTGGGAGGATTTTTACCAATTTAAAAAAAACAAAAACTTTGTAGAAGTTTAATTATTATCACCAATTAGTTTTTTATTCATGTTTTTATGATTTTTGTTCAGTTTGTGTTTATTTAAATATTTCATTACCTTCTAAACTACTCAAAAATGTGTTGCTAAAAAGAAATATTCAAAAAAATCCAATAATAATTCAAAAAAAACTTGTTTTCCTGTATTTCGAATTTGAAGGGATTTTTCCGAATTTTATCCAAAAATCGTCACTTTCTCGTCTAATTARCCTCGTCTCGCGCCACTAAGCCTTCCCCTGGACACAAATTGGGCGAAACTTCGTCCTTTCGCCACTCTTTCCCCCAATTACCCGTCTTAATTCCAGTGGTAACTTTCCTCAAATCAATCTTACCGTGGTTTGAAGTGTCCCAATTCGCCGTATCTCTTCGAGATAAACTGCGTCTGAGTTGGAGTTCCACACCAACTCCTCCGTTTATTATCCACAACCTCGGTTGTCCCCGTCACGGGACTCAAACACAGACTGCCTCTCGTCCTGGGCAATCCCGTATTATTATTGGGACTCCGCAAGCCGTTATCCAGACTTTCGGGCAACATACTACATGTTAACATTAAATCCACGCTTTCACATCACTCACTGAGTCCTGTGGGATGAGAGGGAGTGTGTTTGTTGTGAGCGATACACCACCAGACGCCAGAAACGGGATTAAAGGGTGGAAAGAGGGAGAGAGAGGATTATTGACGTTTGATAAAAGCTTTCCTATCATTTGTTGTAAGTGTGCAAGCTGTTGATGGACAGATAAGATGCGAAGAGGGGTGATGGATGGAGGAACAGCGATAAGCCACTTTTAGTGACCCATAATGACGAAAACGAGACTTTTATTTGTTTGAAATTGGCGTTTTGGCCTATTAAAATTGTCAAAAACTTTTTTTTGTTACTAGTAGTGCATTATTTAACATTATTTAAAGCCAACATTGAAAAATTCATCGAAATCGGTGAACAAATAACTTAGTTAGAGCGTTTTTTAGTTTGAGTGCTAAGC
>NW_025400985.1:747700-757168 GCF_015345945.1 Tribolium madens
ACATTGAAAAATTCATCGAAATCGGTGAACAAATAACTTAGTTAGAGCGTTTTTTAGTTTGAGTGCTAAGCTAGCCCCAAATTTGTAATTTTGGCTCAAATAAAAACATTTTTTTTGGGTTTTTTTGCCAGCGGTGGTTCAGTTACAATGAATTACAGAAACATTTAAAATTTCAAGAAAATCGGTCAGTGATTAATGAAGTTAGAATTTTTTTTTAGTTAGAGTACTAAACTAGCCCCAAAATTTACAAAAATCGCTTAGAAAGAAATTTGAAAAGTACATAAGTCGACAGATTGGTCCAATCAGTGCCAAATTTAGAATAATTTGAACCATATCAGTGCCGTAATGAACTACTCTTTGATTAAAAATAATCCAAAAAAAAAAATTAAAAATTCTCAAACATATGACAATTTTTTTGTTTTTTTTTTCTCAGTAATGAATCACTTAGAATGAATTGAATTTTCAATAAAATCGATCAACATTACGACAATTAAAGAATTTTTGTAGTTGGGGTGCTAAGCTAATTTCAAAATTTACAAATGAAGCCTAAAAAGTCAAATTTTCAAACAAAAACAATTTTTTTGAAAACGGTGGCTCACTTTTAATGAATTACAAAAACATTAGAAATTTCAAGAAAATCGGTGTATAAAAATTTTTAGTTGGAGTACTAAGCTAGCCCCAAAATTTACAAATAAGGGCTAAAAGTCGCTTGTTAAATCTTATAAAAAAATACAAAAATACATAATTCCACAAATATTGGTCCTTTATATACAATCAGTGCAAAATTTAGAACAATTTGAACCATATCAGGGCCGTAATCAACAATTTCTTGACTCAAAATTGTTCAAAAAAAATTCCAATTCTCAAACAAAAGACCATTTTTTGTGTTTTTTGCCAGCTCACTTATAATGAATTACAAAAACTTTAAAAATTTCAAAAAAATCGGTCAACGAATAATGAAGTTAGAATTTTTTTAATTAAAGTACTAAACTAGCCCCAAAATTGCAAATGAGGGCTAAAATCGCTTGTCAAATCTCCGAAAAAAATTTCAAAAGCACATGATTCGATAGGTTGGTCCTTTATTTACAATTAGTGCAAAATTTAGCACAATTTGAACCATATCAGGCACGTAATTAACGATTTCTCAATCAAAATAGTCCAAAAAAAATCAAATTTTCTAACAGTGAATGAATTGAAGTCGACATGAAATTTCAACAAAATCGGTGAACGATTAATAAAGTTCATTAATACTGCAAAATTTGCCACAATAAGAACCAGATCCAGGGCCGTAATAAGCAATTTCTCGATTTAAAATGGGCCAAAAAAGCTACTCATTTAAATCTTCGAACAAATAAAAAAAATGTTTTTTTGTCAATAATAACTCACTTGGAATGAATTAAAGCCAACGTTAAAAATATGAACAAATTTGCTTAACGAAGTTAGAGGAGTTTTTAGTAATTGTGCTAAGCAAGCCCCAAATTTACAAATGAAAATGAACAAATAAAATTAAAATATGAACACTGAAACAATAAATTCATAAAGTGAAAACAGAGAAAACTACTCGTAAAAAAACATTTTTTTATTATTATTACTCTTTTATTAGCATGTTTACAATTCCAACAGCGCGAATTTTAGTTTCAGTAAAGTTTTAAGTTGTTGAATGTCACAAAGTGGATTTTTTGTGATTTTCGCTCGTCTCCTAATTTGTCCATGTTTTCGATTTTCATTTCTACTTAACCCTTCTTCGTTAGCTTGTCGCCTGTTGCGTGTTTCGTCTCCTAATTGAGTTTTCTCGAATTCCCTTCCGTTAATTCGTCACCCAACTCACGTAGCCCATAAACAACCGTCAAAATAATTAATCTGACTCGATATATTTTGCAACAAAGAGACGCCATTCTCACACAATTAATTTTAATTTAGTTCCATCAACGACATTCCATTCAAACACAAGATATGAAACTAGGATTTTTTGCAAGTGATGTAATACATAGTGTAAACATTTGCAAGATGGCGGTGACACCACTGCGTTACCATTTCCATTTTTACCACAGATCGACGACCTGCAGAAGACGACTTTCACTATTATTCACACTCGATAAAGCAAAATTCCGCATACGGATTTGTGCGGGAAAATTACATTACAGCTTGCAGAAGCGATTTAATTTTTTTTTCTTTGAGTTGTCTATTAATTTGCTTTCTTGGGGATTACAAGGAGAGGATCTGCTGTAGGCAGGTTGACGCCCACCTTGAGTTATGGGATTTCGAGAGAGCAAAACATAAAATTTCGTATTTGAGGGACTGAAAAAGTTCACTTTTCGTCCTCATTCTCCAAAATAGTCGTGATTTGAATAATAATTCTTAGATTACCACTTGTTTTTATTTTCAAGGTTTCTTTAATTAAATGAAATATTTATTTAAAGCGTTGGAATGTTGTGAGTAGGCACTCTGGAATTCTGTCTCGTGATTGATTGTTTTTTGGCATTTTTTACATCTAATTTCTATAATTTTTTAAGCAAAAATTTAATCTATAAAATTTCGTTGAATATACCTCAAAATCTGGCTCTACTTATGCTGTTTCAGTTTCTCATCTATGACTTAGATTACAAATTTATTTATCTATTTTTGAAATTTTTATTGATTTTTTGATATTGATAATTTTGTGTATTTTATAAACTGAATTGATGCAATAAGCACAAAAGTGATTTTATCGTTCATATTCTCTAATTTTTTAAACAAAAATCTTTTTTAAAAATTAAAAAAAATTGTTACAAAATCGGGCTTGTTTTCAACGGCTTTGGTCAGTTTCAGGGAAATTGCTACGAAAATTGTGACAAATTAATTTTAAAATAATTTATTAAATTTATACAAGAAATAGTAAAATTTATCTTTTTAAATCCGAAAAAAACTAAAATCGGAATGCCAATTTGAGATGATTTAATATTGTTCATTTTTATGTGTGGTGTTTTTTTATTACATCTTTTTTGTAACCAGTATGAGACAGTAGAAGTTTACAATTTGACTTTTTAAAATTTATTGTTTTTTTTTTGGATTTCTAAACTTTAATTTCTACAATTTTTTAACCAAAAAACTCATTTTATAATTTTAATCTAAGCACTTGTTTTCAATGATTTTTTGTTATAAATACGCATAAATTGGGTCCAAAAATCCGAATTTTGATTTGTTTCGGTAATTTGTCATAATTTTTCAACAAAAATCTCATTTAATTGGATAAAAATATCACACAATTGGGCCACTGTCTACCATTTTTCTTCGTCTTGTTTAATTTAATATTTCTTAACTTAAATAATTTATCAAATTTATACAAGAAATAGTAAAATCGTAGTTGATTTTTTTTGGCATTTTAAAGTCTAATTTCTACAATTTTTTAACCAAAAGACTCATTTTATAAGATATCGTTGAAAGAATCTCAAAACCCAGCTTTAATTGTGCTATTTCAATTTATTTATTATCTATGATTTAGATTATTTTTTACAAATTTGTTTACCTATTTTTGAAAAACTTCATTGATTTTAGACTAAAATATTTATATTAAATTCTTTAATTCTGGGCTTATTTTCGTTGATTTGGACAATTTTTTAATAATAATTTTATTTATTTTAAAGATGCAAAAATCACAAAAGTGATTTTATCATTCATATTCTCTAATTAGAATAAAAAAATATACATAAATTGTTACAAAATCGGGCTTGTTTTGAACGATTTTGGTCAGTTTCAGGAAAATTGCAACAAAAATCGTGCCAAATTTTTTTAAAAATAATTTATTAAATTTATACAAGAGTAAAATCGTGATTTATTGTTTTTTTCTTTAGGCTTTTTAAAGTTTAATTTCTACAATTTTTTAACCAAAAAACTCATTTTAAAATTTCGTTGAAAGTATCTCAAAACCCGGCTTTAATTATGCTATTTCAGTTTATTATCTTTGATTTAGATCATTTTTTATAAATTTTTTACTTATTTTTGATTGATTTTAGACTAAGAAAGGTTAAAACTAGCCTCAAATTCTTTAATTTGGGCTTATTTTTGTTGATTTGGACAATTTTTTAATAATAATTTTGTTTATTTTGAAAATTAAATTGATGCAATAATCACAAAAGCGATTTTATCATTTATATTCTCTAATTTTATAAACAAAAATCAGAATTAAAAAAAAAACTAAATCGTTACAAAATCGGGCTTGTTTTGCACGACTTAAATCAGTTTCAGAGAAATTGTAAAGAAAATCGTCTCAATTTTTTGAAAATATATTAAGATTTACAAACACCGAAAAACTAGAAAAAGTCCTTTTCTAATATATAATAATTGAGAGTAGTGTAATATTGGCAGATGTTTCCAGCATGACTTAACATCTCCTGTTTTATTAAGTTGCGACGACGCTGGCGGTGCCTTAATTACACCAACTCCGCCAAACAGATTAATAAACTTTATCATTAATGCAACAGTTGAAACTTTGAAATTAACTGAGAATGTGCACGTAAAATTAATTACAACAACGGTAGAAACGCTTGTTACGGTGTGCCAAACAAATCGTACTGAAAAGAACATAACAATCGAATAAAAAGTTACTGCTTCTTCTCTTTCAACTCGAATTGCAGTGAAATTGTCCAATTAACGATCGAGAATTTTATCTCAAGAGAGGCAAAAGTGGAATAATTAAAACGACTTTATTATCACTTGGAAATTTCTAGAATTGCGCAAATTCCCGTCACACTTTGACTGTTTTAACAACAGGCGACAGGCTTTCCCCTATTGCATTTCTGCATTTAATCAGATAATTAATTTAGATAATGCTAGATTTTGAGGTATATTCAACTAAATTTTATAGATTGAATTTTTGCTTAAAAAATTGTAGAAATTAGATGTAAAAAAAGCCAAAAAACAATCAATCTTGAGACAGAATTCCAGAGTGCCTACTCACAACATTCCAACGCTTTAAATATTTCATTTAATTGAAAAAAACCTTGAAAATAAAAGCAAGTGGTAATCTAAGAATTATTATTCAAATCACGACTATTTTGGAGAATGAGGAAAGAAAAGTGAACTTTTTCACTCCCTCAAATACAAAATTTTATGTTTTGCTCTCTCGAAATCCCCGCCCTCAATAACTCAATCAATTACGATTTCACTATTTAAGTTAAACATATTTTCTTTACAATTTCTCTGAAACTGATTAGAGAATATGAATGATAAAATCGCTTTTGTGATTATTGCATCAATTTAATCTTTAAAACAAATAAAATTACTATTAAAAAATTGTCCAAATCAACGAAAATAAGCCCAAATTTTAACATCTTTTAGTCTAAAATCAATGAAATTTTTCAACAATAGGTAAACAAATTTATGAAAAATAAATAGAAATAGCACAATTAGAGGTTTCAACTAAACTTTACTTTAAAAAGCCAAAAAACAATCAATTACGATTTTACTATTTCTTTTTTAAATTTGCTAAATTATTTTAAAAAAAATTTAAAAAGATTTTTCTTCAAAAAATCAAAGAATATGAATGATGAAATCACTTTTGTGATTATTGCATCAATTCAGTTTTTAAAATAAACAAAATTATTATCAAAATCAACGAAAGCAAGGCTATTATTAGGATTTGAGACTAATTTTAAAATTCTTTGGTCTCAAATCAATAAAAATTTTCAAAAATAGGTAAATAAATTTGTAAGCAATGAACTACTCGTAAGTCGTAGATAAGAAACTGAAACAGCATAACTAGAGATTTTAAATCAAAAAATTACTCATTACGGCCCTGATATGGTGTCCATTCTGTTTATAAAAGACCCACTAGAATTTTTTCGCGTTTTTACAAGTGGTTTTGGGGCTAACTTAGCTCTCCAAGTAAAAATCAAATTGGTTATTTGTTCGAGAATTCAAAGAAATTTTTTGGACTACCTATCTTGAAAAGAGAAATTGTGCTTTTAATTTTTGTATCATTATTACATTGTAAATTTTGGCGCTAGCTTTAGCACTCCAACTAAAAAAAAATCCCTAACCTTATTATTAGTTAAGCGATTTTGTCCAAGGGAGTCTTTGTTGACAAAAAAAAGTAATTTCGTTTATTTATTCCAAAATTGAAAAAAGTAACTTTTTTAGTCCATTTTAAATTTAAAAATTATTTATTACGGCCTTGGATGTAGCAAATTTTGCACTAATTATGTATTAATAAACTAATCAGTTAGAATATGTGCTTTTATAAGCTTTTACAAATTTTTCTAAGTTGTTTTTAGCCTTCATTTCAAAATTTTAGGACTAGCTTAGTACTACAACTAAAAAATGCTCCAACTTTATTATTCATTAACTGATTTTGTTCAAATTTTTAATATTAGCTTTAATTCATTTTAAATGAGCTACCGCTGTCAAGAAAAAATAAAAAAAAATTGTTTTTATTTGAGAATTAGACTTGTTTAGACCAAAATTAACAATTCTACTAAAAAAATGCTCTAACTTGATTATTCATTATCAGATTTTGTTCAAATTTTTAATGATGACTGTGATTCATTCTAATTCACTGACTAAAAAAATAAAACAAAAAATATTCAATTGTTCAAGAATTTGAAGTTTTTTTTTAAGATTTGCCAAGCGATTTTAGTCCTCATTTCTTAATTTTGGGGCTAGTTTAGTAAGTAAAAAAAAATTATTAACTTCAGTAATCGTTAACCGATTTTCTTGAAATTTTTTATGTTTCTGTAATTCATTCTAAATGAAATGAAAATAAAAAAATGTTCTTTTGTTTAAGAATTTGAATTTTTTTTTGAACCATTTTGAATGAAAAAATTGTTTATTACCGCTCTGATATGGTTCAAATTGTTCTAAATTTTGCAATGATTGTACAAAAAAGACCAATATCAGTTGAATTATGTATTTTGGAAAATTTTTGCTAAGATTTGATAAGCGGTTTTTAGCCATTATTTGTAAATTTTGAGGTTAGCTTAGTACTCCAACTAAACCGCTGGCAAAAAAAACACACAAGAATGGTCTTTTATTTGAGAATTAAATTTTTTTTGAACCATTTTGAATCAGAAAATTGTTCATTACGGCCCTGAAATGGTTCAAATTGTTCTACATTTTGCATTGATTTTACATTTACACTCGAATTATGTGCTTTTGAAATTTTTTTCAGCAATTTGGTAAGCYGTTTTTAGCATTTGTAAATTTTGGGACTAGCTTAGCACTATAACTACAAAATTGTTGAATTTTAGATTTTTTTTTAACGATTTTGAATCAGAAATATGTTCATTCTAAGTGAGCCACCGTTGTCAAGAAAAGAAAACAAAAAAATTGGTTTTGTTTGAAAATTCGACCTTTGAGGCTTCATTTGTAAATTTTGAAACTAGCTTAACACTCTCTAACTTGACCAATTTTGTTAAAATTTTAAATGTCGCTTTCATTCAAATAAAAATATTTTGTTTGAATTTTTTTTTTGGCCATTTTGAATTTTTGTGCTAAGTTTTGCACTAGTTGTATAGAAATCTGTCAAGTTATAGATTTATGAATTTTTTTAGATTTGGCAAATAAAATCGCCAAAATTGAGCAAAATTCAAATTTTAGTACACAATAAATAATTTACATCGCTCTTATCCTAAAGCTAACTATAAAGTTCAATGTTTTACGTTATTTAGTAGTACATTAGTATGTTATTTATTTGCTTACAGTTTGTGCAATAAACTTTTTAAAAATGTAAATTATGAACTGGTGCGTCACAAATGATAACAAAATTCCTCAATAATTTATTTGTTTTTTTTCTCGTTATTTTTCAAAGACAAATTAAAAGATACCAAAATATGCGAATGCTAATTCTATTTTCACACTTTTGAATCATCAAAAACACCGATGAATCGCCTCAGTTTCAGGAAAAAATTAACTGTAATTCAATTTGTTCAATGTGATTGACCTAAAATGCAGTTTATTGAACAAATAGTTTTTATCACTCTTATCAGTGTTATTCCGTTTAATCGAAAAATCAATGTGTTCCTTCGTATGAACACAAACGTTTCGTAATTGTGTTATTTCCACTATCTCCTTGATTTTTTCAGTTGCGAGTCTGAATTTCATGACCGATTTTTCATGAGCAAGTAGCACATGAGCGCTAAGCTCTACTAAGTTCAACGCTCGTTAATTAGGAGATGTCATTGGAAAAACAATCTTAATTAAACTTGAACCGTTTCTATTATTATGGTTAATACCACTAGTGGTTTAATATATACATAAAACCACCGGATATTCCGAGATTGTGACAGGAAGTGGAAACGTTGTGAATTTTCACGGTTCTACGCATGCTTTTATCTATTACACAAGGCGACAAAAAAAAGTCATGTCGTGACAACTTGACAAATTTTATATCATTTTGTTCGTCTCAGTGAGACAAATCATATGCACTAAAAAAAATTTTAAAAAGTCCACACACTTTGAACAAAATATTTTTTTCTAATTTAAATCATTATAAAATAATTTAAATTTAAAAAATCATTACTCAATAACTATTAGGCCAATTTCCTTCAAATAAAAACCATTCTAAAGAGATGGCTTTGCGTTCGAAGAAGTTCGAAGTAAATAATCTAAGAAAAACCCTACGAGTAATTTTTTTTCATCATAACCATCGTGTAGAGCATGTTTTATTAGTTGTGGTCCAAATTTTCAAAAGAATAAACCAAGTAGTTTACAAAATATGATTTTTTGAAGTTAAGGTTTGCTAATCAAGCATTGCTCCATAAACAAGCTAAATCAGTATAAAATAACGTTAATTTTGATTCATTTTGTTGGGTTTTCGTCTTTTTTTACAAAATCTTGCCTAAACATGAGCAAAATTTCTCAAAACAGGTCAATTTTCGTCTATTATTTTTCGACTTTTAASCCATGTTTTGACAAAAACCTGTCAAATGAGTGACTTTCTTGTTCATTGCAATTGAGAGAAACAAGGTAAAAAACGCCAATTTCCTTAAAAGTTTCATATTGTGTTTTACTCCAACTACGTGGAAAAATCATTAAATTAATTAAAAAATAACATTATTTTTGCCTTTTTTGAGACTTTAAACACGTTTCTGAGGAATAAACAGTTATTTAACGAGATTTTGCATTTTTTTTATAATATATTTTGCTCAAAAGCCAAAAAAATTGCCAAAGTATCTCGAAAAATCACTAAACTAACTGAAAAATAACATTACTGTTGCCTTTATTGAGCCTTTTGACATGCTTTTCAATCAAAAACGCAAATTTTCAATAAATTCCCCAAAAAAACACCAAATTGGATTTTTTTAAAATGTTATTATTTTTGCCATTTTCAAACACTTACACGTTTTTAAGCCAAAAACTTATTTTTTACAAGATTTCGCCTAAACAAGCCAAAAAATGACTAAATTTGATCGAGAAACTCGTGTATTCCTCAAGATATCGTCAAAATAAGCCAAAAATGATCAAAGTTTATTACAAAATTACTCTATTTTAGAT
>NW_025400985.1:757313-761632 GCF_015345945.1 Tribolium madens
TTCGAGTTTATTCGCAAAAATTGTGTTAAATACTACCAAAAATGACATTATTTTTGCCTTGTTCTGGACCTGAAACACGTCATTACTCAAAAACAAGCTAAATCTTTCGATGTTATACAAATTATTGTCAATTTTGATCTAATTAATTGCCTAATACTTTAACTTTAAAAAATCATTACTCAATAACTATTAGGCCGATTTCCTTCAAATAAAAACCATTTTAAAGGGATGATATTTGCTTTAATTAGTACGCAGGTAATCTTTGTTTGTTTTAAGTAAAGAAACAGTTTTTTGTTTATTCTAATTAGAACAAAGAAGGTGCAATTGACCATTTTTAAGCAAAAGAAGAGTCTTAAACAAATACTTTTATAAAAATGCAATTTTAAATAAGCTTAACATGCATTTCTCCTACGAAGAAAAAAAAATACTCGTAGGGTTTTTCTTCGAATACTTCGAATTTCTTCGAACACTGTTCGAAGAAAAGTTTGCCAATATTCAATTTCAAATTGCATATCATTCTAAAAGGCAAAGCCATCTCTTTAGAAGGGTCTTTATTTGAAGGAAATCGGCCTAATAGTTATTGAGTAATGATTTTTTAAAGTTAAAGTATTTTAAATTCATTTAAATTAGAAAAAAAATATTTATTTCAAAGAGTGTGGACTTTTTGAATTTTTTTTAGTGCATTTGATTTGTCTTACTGAGACGAACAAAATGATATAAAATTTGTCAAGTTTTTTTTTGTCGCCTTGTGTTATTACAAGATTTGGTGACGTTTAATTAAAGTGTGGAGCTTTCGAAATAATGCAATGTTAACAAACCTAGCGAACCATGAAAGATGGTGTATGATTGGATCTTTTGAAGTAGGGAATAAATCAAACAACCCTCAAGGGCATAAAATATACATGGTGGATGGGTGGGAGCTTCCAGGAGTTTCAAAGCTCGATTTCAAAGGAAACGCTCAACGATATATTGAATTTGTCGAAGCTCACAACTAAATAGTTATCTTCCGCATACTCCGACACAATTGAATTTTTTTCACAAGACTTTTACTCGTGATATTTAAATACGTTTCAAGGACGACAACACTGCGAGAAAAACTCACACTTTGGGATTGTTCACGATTGTTTGCAACCGTGTCAAAGCCGGAACTGTAATTAACCCATTTGGAACCTATTCGAAACGATTAATTTTAATTTCAAGTGAAACTGGCCAAATAAGGACGATTCAAGTTAATTAATTCCGATTATTAGATCATTTTATGAAACTAATTTACGTAATTGTGGAGAAATTCGAGATTAAGTTTGGGAAAATAACTTGATGTTTTCAGAATAATTTCATTTTTCAGAGACCTTTTGGAACATTGTCACGACTTTTTTTCTGTTTTTTCAGTGTTGGTAGAATCTTAACATATTCTCAAAAAATCGCCACGATTTTCGTTGCAATATTTAACTTTTTTTTTGTAGATTTGTGTTTAAACGATAACAAAATCATTATAATTATTAAAAAATTTCAAATCAACGATAATATGCGGAAATAATAAGTTTTGAGACAATTTTTAACATTTTTTGATCTCAAATAAATGAAATTTACCAAAAATAAGTACATAAACGTATTTATAAAAAAATTCATTTAATTCGTTGTTAACTAAAACAAAACGACACAAAATTGCCCAATTGTGTGATATTTATATCCAATAATTATCAGATTTTTGTTAAAAAAATATCACACACAAACAAAACAAACTAAAATTAGAGCTTTTAAGACAATTTTTGGCAAATTTATAACAAAATCAATCAAAATACAGTTTCAAAGAAATTTTGAGAAAACAGCAAAAAATGTGTAATTGTTAATTTTTTTCATTTAAACAAACATTTTTACTAAAACTGACCAAATAAAGACGATTCAAGTTAATTAATTGCGAATAATAGACTTTTTTATGTCATTGTGAAGAAATTCGAGATAAAGTTTCAAAAAAAAATCTGTTGTTTTCAGAATAAGTGAAATTTAATTTCTCTCTGACCTTTATTGAATTAATGTCACGACTTTTTCTCGTTTTTTGGTGTTTCTAAATCTTACCATATTTTCAAAAAATCGCCACGATTTTCATTGCAATTTCTCTGAAACTGATCAAACAAGCCCGATTTTGAAACAATTTAGGTTTTTTTTGAAAATTCTGATTCTTGTTAAACAAATTAGAGAATATGAATGATAAAATCTCTTTTGTAATTATTGCATTACTTTAATTTTCAAAATAAACAAAATTATTATTAAAAAATTGTCTAAATCAACGAAAATAAGCCCAAATTAAAGGACTTGAAACTAACATTTCTTAGACTAAAATCAATAATTTTTTTCTAAAAATAGGTAAAAAAATTGTAAAAATAATCTAAATCAAAGATAATAAACTGAAATAGCATAATTAGAGCCAGGTTCAATTACGATTTTATTATTTCTTGTACGTATAAATTTAATAAATTATTTAAATTAAAAACTTGTTAAATAAAACAAAACGACAAAAAATCGTAGACTGTGGCCCAATTGTGTGATATTTTTATCCAATTAAATGAGATTTTTGTTGAAAAATTATCATAAATAAACGAAACAAATCAAAATTTGAGTTTTTGGACCCAATTGATGCGAATTTATAACAAAAAATCATTAAAAACAAGCGGTTAGCATAATTTATCAGTCTCGATAAAATTTTAAGAAAACAGCAAAATATTCATCTAAGTATAAATTTTTAAAATCATTCAAAATGTGTGTAATTGTTT
This sequence comes from Tribolium madens, assembly GCF_015345945.1. Classification (NCBI taxonomy): domain Eukaryota; kingdom Metazoa; phylum Arthropoda; class Insecta; order Coleoptera; family Tenebrionidae; genus Tribolium; species Tribolium madens. The sequence continues at coordinate 760,085 of NW_025400985.1, forward strand.
AATTTTCATTTAAACAAACAATAATTTTACAAAAATCGAGTTGTTTTGACACAATTCATAAATAAAACTAGTTAAGAATATTGAAAAATATTGATGAAAATGTGATTTTGCTGAAAAAAGTTGTAGAAGCAAAACAAAACTGAAAACGTGACACTTTTCATGAATAGTTTCAGCTATTCTGAATCCTTCTGCATTGCCAATAAAACCTGTTTTTCTTTCATAAAATAATTTGACTTTTCCGAATAAGTGAAATTTAATTTCTCTGACCTTTTGGAATAGTAATGTCACGACTTAAAATTTTTCACGTTTTCGGTGTTAGTAGGCGTTAAAGTAATGTGAAAAGTGATTTTGTGTACTGCTTAGCATTTGATAAATTTTTATGCTAAATAATAATTCAAACTTAAAAATTTTAATCAACAACTCCTTCCGTCTTTAATTAAACATCAACTCAACTTTTTCAACAAGTTTCAGGAATTATTTCGGGACGAAATACCCGTCGTAATCCCAGCTTAAAATGAAAAATTTTTCAGTTCAAGCAGTTGTCCTAAATTAATCAATATGTGAGTCTGAGAACGTCTGTATCTCCTGAAACGCAATTTTACAACTTGCTAGCCTTGAAACCGTAAAACTAAACCGTTTGACTCAAATTACAGTGAATGAATGAAACTGAAAATTTTACCACCGGGCTTTGTCCTTGCCCAATTTCCGGATTACTAATTTAGTAATTGTTATCTCGGACACGTTTGCTGTTCTTGGATGGGTTGTGGGTAAAATTGGGTGTATCGCTCAAATTTTGAGCCAATTTCGAACACAATAAAGGTGAACGAACTAGGTACGAAATTAGCTCAAGTTCGCGATCGATACCTCGATTCAAAGTTATAAAAATCACATCCAACGTGTCACAACAACCGTTCACAACAACACCACAATCCTGCTGGCGTCGAGTCGCGAACTGAACTAACTGCAGAAACCGGCATAGCAGGAGAGAGCAAGCACGCAGCAGGAGTTGGGACAAGCGCGTGCCCAACACCGATACTGCACTTTTCGTGTAATTTAAAGCTGCAGGACGAATGATAACACGGATTATGTTTGGTTAATTGATGACTCTTCTTCAATCAAGCATCCAACAATAATCATTGGTTGGAATTCCAAGCTTAACAATGATGGTAAAGGCCAGCAGGGAAATATTCGAATAATTGTATCAGACAGTGGCGTGTCACACTTAATAAAACACAAATAAAATACAGCGAGAAATACTACTATAAAAGAAAAAATAAATAAATAAAAGAATATTTTTTTTTTGGACAAGTCGAATTATGAAGTTGTAATTCTTAAATCCTTTAACTAGCAGAAGGCTATATCCTTTTAGCCCCAATTTACAACGAAATTAGTGAAAACCAAAAAATTTAGAGCAGTTGCCATTTGATTTTAGAAAAAATTCAAAAAAGTAAAGCAAATATTATTTGAAAACTCACCAATGTAACACTTTTTCAATATTTGTATTTTCTTTTAATATTAAAAACAGGTATAATAGAAAATATTTTTGAA
>NW_025400985.1:763199-764668 GCF_015345945.1 Tribolium madens
TTAAAAAAAAATTTCCTTGTTTTTATTTTTGCTACTATAAAAATTTGTGGACAAAAATAAAATTTTATTTACATAGTTGTAATTCTTGAATCATAGAATTTTTTGTATAGTAAATACCAATTAACAAAAAACTAATCAATTCTGCGTCAGTTTCAAAAAGCAAACCAATTTTTATGTAACAACACAAAAAAATTGAAAAAATTTGATATTTAAAGCGCGACCGCAGAGCGGAGAGGGCCTTTAACTGTCTGAAAGCTTATTTTAGCAATAATTTATAACAATTTATTTCATAAAATTAGTCAAAATCAAAAAAAATTACAACAATTTTAACAGTTGTCAACTAATTTGAAAAAAAAATCACAAAAGCCAATAATTTAGTGATTCCCTGAAAACAAACAAGAAAATTGCTAAATTAAGCTCCCGTTGTGATAAAATAAAAATTCTGGTGTGAACATCACACGACTTTCCTTATCCTACTTATTTGAAAAATATCCTTACGGTGTATTTCATAAAATTAGTCGAAATTAAAAAAATGCGTTTTGGTGTCTCGAAATAGAAACTAAAACGAAATAAAATCTCTGTAAAACGAACTTTGGATGAGTAAAATTACTAAAATAAGTTTCTTCTATCTCAATACTAAACCTTTTATAAGGAATAAAATTTTTGAAAATTTATCTTAATTTTTATTTTTTGCATTTTTTTAAATGACAACGTACTATAAAAATTTGTAGACGAATTATCCAATTTTATTTAAATTGTTGTAATTTTTAAATCACAGTCTTTGTTGAATTTTTTCATAGTAAATTTCAATTAAAAAAAAACTAATACATAACTTGAAAAAAAGCAGTTTTAACGGTTGTCAAAGCAATTTTGAGGTAAAAAACACAAAAAATCTAATCCATAATTCTGTTTTAACTATGAATTTACTGGTTTCCTAAAAACAAACAAGAAAATTGCACTTTTTGCAATATTTTTTTTAAAGTAAATATTTACGTTTTGGTATCTTTTGGAATACAAACTCAAACAGAATAAAATGTTTGTAAAACGAGTTTTAGATAAGTAAACTCTAATAAAATATTTTATTTCGTTATCAATACTAAACGTTTTTGTAAGAATACAATTTTTGAAAATTTTTCTTTCAGTTCAATTTTTGCATTTTTTAAAAATGACAATAAAAATTTTTGGACAAAAATAGAATTTTATTTAGATAGTTGTAATTCTTAAATCATAGTCTTTGTCAATTTTTTTTAGTAAATTGCCATTAAAAAAAACTAATCAATTGTTCAAAACTAGAAAAAAGCAGTTTTAACAGGTAGCAATTGATTTGAAAACAATTTCAAAAAAGCAAAGCAATTTTTAAGTAAAAATCAAAAATAATTAGTATACAAATCTGTTTTACCTACGAATTTACTGATTTCTTGAAAACAAACAAGAAATTTACATCTAATCTAATTTAGAGCCCCGTAATC
>NW_025400985.1:766333-767842 GCF_015345945.1 Tribolium madens
CTAATCAATTGTTCATAATTAGAAAAAAAAGCAGTTTTAACAGTTAGCAATCGATTTAAAAACAATTTCAAAAAAGCAAAGCAATTTTTAAGTAAAAATCAAAAATAATTAGTATACAAATCTGTTTTATCTGCGACTTTACTGATTTCTTGAAAGGAAACAAGAAAATCACTAAATTAGACATCCGTAATCAAAATCAAAAAATTAACGTTTCGGATGAGTAAAACCATTAAAATAGATTGTTTTAACCTCAATACTGAACATTTTTTAAGAATAAAATTTGTGAAAAAATTTCTTAATTTTCGATTTTTTTCATTTTTTTTAACCTTCTTAGTCCAACTTTTTATAGTAAATTGTAATAAAAAAAAATATAATTTTAGAACTTGAAACGCCGCTTCCCTTGTCAAATCCCAAATACGCCACTGGTCATAGAATATTAAATATTGCATTAAAAATGAAATTTGAGTGAATAAGTTTAGTCTCGCACACAATGCAAATACGTCTAGCGCCCAGTAAATGAAAGAGAGGCAAAGCAAACTTGCTATTCATGCAAATTCGCATAAATAAACATGAAACGGCCAAAACCAGACGAAGGACTTGCCACCGAATCGCTCATCACACAAGGGTGGAATAAAACATAATACCAGACACGCAATTTTAATTCAACACCTTTTCTATTTCCCTTTGATTAAATGGAAAAACAAATTTGATTAAATGAAAAAATGTGCACTAGACGGGTCTCTCAGAAGCCTGATTCGATTTCACGGTGAAATTCAACTAATTGACACTCTGATTGATTCTGCATCATCCCCTTAGGCCCTTTTATCTGTGCCCCCATGACCCTTCCGCGCTGTTATTGTTACCGACAGGGTAAAGATATTTCATTGAATCGAAGAGGGAATTCGTTTCAGGCATGAGTAATTAGCCTGAAATTGAGAGTTTTCAGGAGGCGAACGCAAGTAAATAGCGAATTGAATTTTTTCAGGTTTTCAGCCCATATTTCAGGAAACCAATTCCCTCGATGTTATTTCTGTCAAAATCACTACTTTTCATGTGAAAGCGCGATCAAGCTTTAAATGATTTGGTAGTCAGAGCCGGACTGGCTATTCTTGACCAAAATGTCTTGATTTTTTTTTTCCTTATTTTGTAATTTTTTCATCTCAAATAAGTAATGCTACAAAATTTTGGGGTACAAATTGTACACCCTGTATATTAAGGTTTAAATCTCTACTTTTCTATCAGCAGTAGTAAAAATTCTAGAAGAATTTAATTGAAAGCATTTCTTAATTTTTTGCAAATATGTTAATATTTGCCCTTGGTTTTGAATGATTTTTTTAAGAATGCGAACTTGGGTTTAGTCCTTGTTTTGTTTCAAATTATAATTATAATTTCTAGAAATTGTTTTTTCAGTTTAAACTTTTTTATTCAGGAATTTTATTTATTTATAAATTCTGTAACAACAAGCACTTTAAACTCGATTTCTTTTTAATATTATTTATTTAAATAATA
>NW_025400985.1:770452-771990 GCF_015345945.1 Tribolium madens
CGAAACTGATAAATTATTCTAAGCACTTGTTTTTCTCGCTTTCTTTTATTTAATAATTTTTTAACTTAAATTTATACAAGAAATAGTAAAATCGTAGTTGACTTTTTTTTGGCTTTTTAAAGTCTAATTTCTACAATTTTTTAACCAAAAAACACATTTTTCAGCTTTAATTGTGCTATTTCAATTTATTATCAATGATTTAGATTATTTTTTACAAATTTGTTTACCTATTTTTGAAAAACTTCATTTTAGACTAAAAAATGTTAAAACTAGTCTCAAATCCTTTTATTTGGGCTTATTTTCGTTGATTTGGACAGTTTTTTAAAAATATATTTTTTTAAGATTAAATTGATGCAATAATCACAAAAGCAATTTTATCATTCATATTCTCTAACTATTTTAAACAAAAATCAAAATAAAAAAAAGTAAATAGTTACAAAATTGGGCTTGTTTTGAATGATTTTTGGCGATTTTTTGAAAATATGTTAAAATTTAGAAACACCAAAAAAAAAAACGAAAAAAAGTCGTGACATTATTTCAATAAAGATCAGAGAGAAATTAAATTTCACTTATTCTGAAAACACCAAATTATTTTCTGAAACTTTATCTTGAATTTCTTCACAATGACATAAAAAAGTCTATTATTCGGAATTAATTAAGTTGAATCGTCTTTATTTAGTCAGTTTTTGTAAAATTATTTGTTTAAATGTCTTGATGCTTTTTTACCTTATTTTGTAATTTTTACATRTCAAATAAATAATGCTACAAAATTTTGGAGTACACAATCACTTGTTGTAAACACCCTGTATATTAAGGTTTAAATCCCTATTTTTCTATCAGGAGTAGTAAAAATTCTAGAAGAATTTAATTGAAAGCATTTCTTAATTTTTTGCAAAAATGTTAATATTTGCCCTTTGTCTTGAATGTTTTTTTTAAGAATGCGAACTTAGGTTTGGTCCTCTAATTTATAATTTGTTTTGTTTCAAATTATAATTATAATTTCTAAAAATTGTTTTTTCAGTTTAAACTTTTAAAATTCTGTCACAACAAGCACTTTTAAACTAGATTTTTTTTAAATTATTATTATTTTATAAGATTTCGTTGAAAGTATCTCAAAGCCCGGCTCTAATTATGCTATTTCAGTTTATTCTCTTTGATTTAGATTATTTTTACAAATTCTTTACCTATTTTTGAGAAATTTTATTGATTTTAGACTAAGAGATGTTAAAACTAGTCTCAAATCCTTTAATTTTGGCGTATTTTCGTTGATTTGGACAAATTTTTAATGATAATTTTGTTTGTTTTGAAAATTAAAGCGATTTTATCATTCATATTCTCTAATTTCTTTTAACAAAAATCATGATTTTCAAAAAAAACTAAATTGTTTTGCACGATTTTGATTTGAGAAATTGCAAAGAAAATCGTGGCGATTTTTTGAAAATATGTTAAGATTTAGAAACACCAAAAAACGAGAAAAAATTGTGACATTATTTCAATAAAGGTCAGAGAGAAATTAAATTTCACTTATTCTGAAAACA
>NW_025400985.1:772592-786466 GCF_015345945.1 Tribolium madens
CAAAATTCTGTATTTTTAAACAAAAACAATCAATTTTGCTCTCATAATTTCTAATTTTGTTTAAGCAAAAACACATTTTATAAATAGAATTCAAAATCGTGTTCTACTTGTATTTCTTTCGATTTATCTACTTTCTATCTACTTTCAAAGAATTTGATTTCTTTTTTAATTTAAATTTTGTAAAAATTTGTCGCGCAATATTTTGTCAACTTTTCATTCGAATTCAAAGCCAGTTTTGCGCCTCGTTCAATTTTGTATCCGAGGAGGAAAAACCATTTAGGTCTTATGATGAGTGCCCCATTAGGTTATCCCGAACAAGGGTTTTTGCCCGGTCCCTTCTGACTACATTACAGAGGGCGCTGTAAATTAATTAAAGGAGTAATTGATTAATTAAGCAGCTCCGGTAAACATCCTTTATTAATATGAACATGATATATTCTGTAGACACCCCCGAGTGTTACATTTAACAAAATCGAATGTAAAAACCACCCCAATTTTAATCCTCGTCCAGACACTAGATCACACGTTATAAATTATTTTCAAATCCTCTCGCTCCAACGACAACTTGAATAAATACAGGAAATGGAATTGAAGATATTTGAATAGCCATGGACGAAAAATCAATGAGTTATTGTCGCCCCTTGCACACTATTATCAAGGGTCAAAGCACGGCTTTATCACGAATGTCAACGTAAAAAATGATTTTTTTTCGCTTTTAAAATATATTATTATGCAAAGGAGTAAAGAATAAAAGAAAATGGGCGAGCAAATGACTAGGGCGGTCCCCCCTGCAAAGGCGTAATTGCGAAAAAAGCACTTTCTACCTGTCTTTTTGCCATTCTGAATCGACAATGAACCGCACATTTAAAATAAATCAGATTAACGCGCTTTTGATTTGAGTTTTTAAGCCAGTAAAACTCTCATTGTTTCTTTTATGAATGAAATAGTCGCAATGTACTAGTCTTTTTTCTTTGTTTTGCTTTTTAATTTTAATTTCTTCTAACTTTTTTCAGCAAAAACACATTTTATAAAATTTGGTGGTATTTTCATCAAAATTTTTCAATAATCTTGATTCTTTTTATCGGCAGAACTAGTTTTATTTATTAATTGTGTCAAAACAACATTATTATTTGTTTAAATGAAAAATTAACAGTTATACAAAAATTATACTTTGATCAATATTTTTGCTGTTTTCTCAAAACTTTATCGATTTTTTGTTATAAATTCGCATAAATTGGACCCAAATGCCCAGATTTTGGTTTGTTTCGTTTATTTGTGATAATTTTTCAACAAAAATCTCATTTAATACTTCAAAACCTGGTTCCAATTGTGCTATTTCAATTTATTATCTATGATTCAGATCATTTTTTTACCCATTTCATTGATTTGACACTGAAAAATGCTGAAAATTGTTTCAAAAACTATTATTGGGGCTTATTTTCGTTGATTTGGACAATTTTTTCATAACAATTTTGTTTATTTTGAAATCTGAATTGATGCAATAATCACACAAGTGAGTTTATTGTTCATATTTTCTCATGTTTTAACCAAAAAATTAAGAATTGAAAAACAAACTAAATTGTTACAAAATCGGCTGTTTTTTTTGTAACGTAAATAGTGGTAAATTTTTTACCTATTTGTGAAAAATTTTATTGATTTTAGACTAAGAAATGTTAAAACTAGTCTCAAATCTTTTAATTTTTTAAAGATAATTGTGTTTGTTTTGAAAAGTAAATTAATGCAATAATCACAAAACCGATTTTATCATTCATATTCTCTAATTTTTTTAAACAAAAAACAGAATTTTCAAAAAAAAACTAAATTGTTACAAAATCGGGCTTGTTTTGCACGGGTTTAATCAGTTTCAGAGAAATTGCAAAGAAAATCTCTGCAATTTTTTAAATATAAGTATGTTAAGATTTAGAAACACCAAACAACGAGAAAAAGTCGTGACATTATTTCAAAAAGGTCAGAGAGAAATTAAATTTCACTTATTCTGAAAACACCAAATTATTTTCTGAAAATTACCTCGAATTTCTTCACAATGACATAAAAAAGTCTAATATTCGGAATTAATTAACTTGAATCGTCTTTATTTTGTCAGTTTTTGTAAAATTGTTTGTGTAAATGAATAAAATAATAATTATAAATTTTTTGCTAAATTTCTTTGTAACTGCTCCAAAAAATTATTCTAAGCGCTTCATTTGTGATAATTTTTCAACAAAAATCTTATTTAATTAAATAAAAATATCACGAAATTGGGCCACAGTCTACGGCTTTTTGTCGTCATGTTTTATTTAACAATTTTTTAACTAAAATAATTTATTAAATTTACACAAGAAATGGTAAAATCGTAATTGATTGTTTTTTTTTTTTTGGCTTTTCAAAGTCTAATTTCTACAATTTTTTAAGCAAAAAACTCATTTTATAAAATTTCATTGAAAGTATCTAAACTGTAGACCATTTTTTACAAATTTGTTTACCAATTTTTGAAAAATTTTATTGAGTTTAGACTAAAAATTGTTAAAATGAGTTTCAAATCGTTTAATTTGGACAATTTTTTAATAATAATCTTGTTTATTTTGACAATTAAATTAAACAAAAATCAGAATTTTCAAAAAAAAAAAACTAAATTGTTACAAAATCGGGCTTGTTTTGCACGATTTAGATCAGTTTCAGAGAAATTGCAAAAAAATTGTGACAATTTTTTCGAAACGTTAAGATTTAGAAACACTAAAAAACGAAAAAAAGTTGTGATATTATTTCAATAAAGGTCAGAGAAAAATTAAATTTCACTTATTCTGAAAACACCAAATTATTTTCTAAAACTTCTAAAGCTAATGATTTTTTTATAAATCGGCAAAAAATTAGCATTTACAATAAATCAGATTAATGCGTTTTTGAGTTGAGTAAAACTCTCATTGTTTCTTTTATGAATGAAATAGTCTCAATGTAGTAGCTTTGTCTCTTGATTAAATTATGTTTTCTTTGTTTCAGGTAAGTTAATCGCATTTTCTCCCACCGACTTGCTCGTAAGTAAATTATTTATTTAAGGAGGTAAATACAAGCGAGTGCATTTCACTGCAACCAATTTAAACTTTGTGTTGCCAAGACTGTGTTTACAGTTGCCAAATAATCTTAAAATCGATCCAAGAACAATCTTGATTTTAATTAAGCAAAAATGTAAATAAGAAATTACAATTTGAAAGCTGTGCATTTATGAACTCGGAGTTTTGGGTAATTTATTCCAAGTGACGTCTGGGACGCTGAATTAATTGCATCATTGAATTAGAGAAACTTGCGTGTTTTGTGACAAAAAACATTTAAAAAGTTGTCACGAATTTCGATGATTTTTAAGAAAGATAAAAGCTGCGGCTGTGTGAATAAAAACATTTTTGAAACGTACATAACGTGATATAAAAAATTACAAAAAATAACATAAAAAAGAGAAAAATACAACAAAAAGCTCTATTCTTAATAAATGTTTTGGTTTAAACCAAATTCATTCAAAACAAAAGGCCTAATTTTGTAAATTTTTCAAAAAATCGCCACGATTTTGTAATAACAATTTAGTTCTTTTTTAATTCTTAATTTTTTGCTTAAAACATGAGAAAATATTCATTTTTTAAAATAAACAAAATTATTATTAAAAAATGTCGAAATCAAATTGAAGAATTTGATACTAATTTTAACATTTTTGAGTGTAAATTCAAATTTTTTTTTAAACAGGTAAATAAATTTGTAAAAAATAATTTAAATCATAGATAATAAATCGAAATAGCACAATTAAAGCCGAGTTTTGTGATACTTTCAAGGAAATTTTATAAAATTATTTTTTTGCTTAAATTAGATTTAAAAAAACCGAAAAACTAATCAGTTACAATTTTATTATTTGTTAAAATTGTTAAAATAACAAAACGACAAAATCGTAGACTGTGGCTCAATTGTGAAAAAACAAACAAAACAAACTAAAATTGGATCTTTTGAACCCAACTTTTGCAAATTTATAAAGAAAAAACATTCAAAATAATCGTTGGAAAATTTTTTTTGGAACAGTATCAAGAAAAAACAGCAAAAAATGTATTTGTTTTTTTTTATTTAATCAAATAATTTTACAAAAACTTACCAAATAAAGACAATTCAGTTCATTAATTCCGAATATTACACCATTTTATGACATTGTGAAGAAATTCAAGATAAAGCTTCAGAAAATAATTTTAGAAACAAAACAAATTATAAATTAGAGGACCAAACCTAAGTTCGCATTCTTAAAAAAAACATTCAAGACAAAGGGCAAATATTAACATTTTTGCAAAAAATTAAGAAATGCTTTCAATTAAATTCTTCTAGAATTTTTACTACTGCTGATAGAAAAATAGGGATTTAAACCTTAATATACAGGGTGTTTACAACAAGTGATTGTGTACTCCAAAATTTTGTAGCATTATTTATTTGAYATGTAAAAATTACAAAATAAGGTAAAAAAGCATCAAGACATTTAAACAAATAATTTTACAAAAACTGACTAAATAAAGACGATTCAACTTAATTAATTCCGATTAATAGACTTCTTTATGTCATTGTGAAGAAATTCAAGATAAAGTTTCAGAAAATAATTTGGTGTTTTCAGAATAAGTGAAATTTAATTTCTCTCTGAGCTTTATTGAAATAATGTGACGACTTTTTCTCGTTTTTTGGTGTTTCTAAATCTTAACATATTTTCAAAAAATCGCCACTGTTTTTTTGCAATTTCTCCGAAACTGATCTAAATCGTTCAAAACTAGCACGATTTTGTAACAATTTAGTTTGTTTTTGAAAATTCTGATTTTTGTTTAAAAAAATTAGAGAATATGAATGATGTGATTTGCATCAATTTAATTTTCAAAATAAAGAAAATTATCATTAAAAAATTAACAAAATCAACGAAAATAAGCCTAAATAAAAGGATTTGAGACTAGTTTGAACATTTTAAGTCTAAAATCAATGAAATTTTTGAAAAATTTGTAAAAAAAATGCTCTCAATCATAGATAACAAATTGAAATAGCACAATTAGAGCCGGGTTTTGAGACACTTTCAACGAAATTTTATAAAATGAGCTTTTTGGTTAAAAAAATAATTTATCAGTTTCGACAAAAAACAGCAAAAATATTGATCTAAGTACCTATAAATTGTTTATTTTTCATTTAAACAAATAATTTTACAAAAATCGAGTTGTTTTGACACTATTAATTCTGCTAATAAAAAGAGTTAAGAATATTAAAAAAATTTAATGAAAATACAACAAAAATATGATTTTGCCGAAAAAAGTTGTAGAAATTAGAATTAAAAAGCAAAACAAACTTTTCATGAAGATTTTCAGCTATCCTTCTGCATTGCCAATAAAACCGGATTTCTTTTGCAAAATTTTAATAATTTAATTGATTCTTCATTTTCAGGGGAACATTTCAGTTGGCAATTTCAGCGTCCACTTGCCGACAATGCCCTCTAATTGGGTTTCAACAGTTGAAAATCGGCAATCGACGGAATTAAGGCCCATTGTAGCAAAGCCATTGTGGCAGAACGCATTCAAATCAGCTGCCGTTCTCTCTCGCAGATGCCATTTCCGGGGCCCCACATTCATTTCCGTCGTGGGTTATGCGACCTGACACACCAGACTGTCTCACTGGTTGTCGGACTTTGAGAATATTTCAGATAAAACCTCGGAAAATGATAATCATAGCTGGCAAGGAGTCAGGGGTGGATTGCTTAGGGGTTTGGATTCTGCGGTCGCACCACGAAAGGGGTGGCGGTTTAAACACCCCAGGCGCAATCCAACAATGCTCTTTGTGACGGGGCACACAAAACCAATACGTTTTTCCCATTCAGGGCCGTACCCAAGAAGGGGTTCCCCAAAATGCTGAGCACTTTGATATATAGTGTTAAAAATTATTTATTTTTTATTTTTTACTTGATAGAATATTTAATTTTAAGACAAGTGTTTCGTAAAATGCTATGAAAGGGAGCTACACCCCCTAAAAAAGGGACGTTTTTTGAAGGGTTTTTCAACATCATCAATTTCAACATCATCTGTACCAAATTTTGAAATTTTTTTCTAAAATGATTTCGGAAATATTGAAAAAACCTATTAAAAGACGCACCCCTTGCATTTTTCGATATATGTTCATAGAAAACTTTTGTTTTAAAAATGAATATTCTATTTGTAACAATAAAAAGTATTAAAAATTTATTTTATTTTTTGTTACTTTTGTGAGTTAATTTGTATTTTTTTATGTTTAATTAGGATCTCTTATTTTAATTTAAAATAAAAACGTGTACTTAGAGATTTTTGATTTTTAATCCGCCTTCTTTCATTTCATTTTCATGGACCAACAAGAAACCCTCCCCGAAAAAAAATCCTGGTTACGGCCCTGTCCCCATTTCCCGGCTTTGTTGCAAAATATTTTCAATTCGGGAGAATTATTCACTCCTGAAGCGAAATGCAGAGAATTTTTCTGTTATTGTGAATGTAATTATCTCTTTGTATGATTCAAAGCATTCCTAGCATTATAAATGTAATTAGGCACTTTTTGAAACAGATGGCTACTACGTGGGGCGAATATTTTACCCTCATTTTAATGACCAAGGGCTGGGTTTACAATAAAACAAAGCGTTTTTATTTATTTGGCTTTATTTACCCAACATTTAAATGCGGCATAAAACAACAAAAAGGAAAATTAATACGAAATGTTTATGAAAATTTTCAAAACTGAGAAAAAAAATATATAATTTAAAAATCGATTAATTTAACCTGTTGTAATATCTTCAGCACAATATTTCAAGCGTTTTTACGACTTAAGGTAAATTGACTATTTTTACGATTTTACCACTACATCTTCAGAAATTCAAAAAATTCAAAATTTTTTACATTTGATCCAATGGCGTTTTATGCAATTATTTGAGTCTTCAAGAACTCTAGAAATGTAAAAAACGTTAAGTGGATCAATTTTAAAGATAAAATTTTTTTAAATTTTTGTCGATTTTTGACACCCGGAACGGTCTATTGCGAATAACTCCGGACTTATTGGTAATAACCTCTAATGTTTGGTATCGTTCGAAAGCAAATTTAATTTTCTATCATATCCAAAAAAGATTACTGTTCTACGATAAATAGTTATCGAGAAAATGTCTGATAAAGTCAAAACTATAAGATTTAGAGCAAAGAGCTAAAAAACAATAAAAGTAGCTTGAAATTATCTATTTACTGGCGCAAACCGGAAGTCGCTCCGGGTTATGGCTCCGGGTACAGAGCCATTTTTAGTTTTTCAAAAAAAAATTCATATCTCAAAAACTATGAGTCTTAGGTCAACAGGGTTTYTACAGGCGTGTTCTCCGGTTAATTTTACATATAGTGCTAGTTTTTTATAAAAATAAAAAAAAATTTGATTTTTTTGGTCAAAATCGGATTTTTCTAGACTTATTCTTAACTTTATTACTCAATATCTCAAAAACTATGCATCGTAGAGTATTTTAACTTGTTGTATCATGTTCAGCGCAAAATTTTACGTCTAGAAAACAATATTTTAAGCGTTTTTACGACTTTTATTAAATTGACTATTTTTACGATTTTACTACCGCTCATCTTCAAAAATTCAAAAAATTCGAAATTTTTTAAACTTGATCCAATGGCGTTTTATGCATTTATTTGAGTCTTTAAGACCTCTAGAAATGTAAAGAACGTGAAATGGATCAATTTTAAAGTTGATTTTTTTTTTTGATTTTTGTCGAGATTTTGGTCGATTTTTGGCACCCGGAGCGGTCTATTGCCAATAACTCCGGACTTATTGGTAATAACCTCTTATGTTTGATACCGTTGGAAAGCAAATTTAATTTTCTATCATATCAAAAAAATATTACCGTTCCACGATAAATAGTTATCGAGAAAATTTCTGATAAAATAAAAAACATCAAAAATATAAATCCGCTTATAACTTCAAAACTACTAGGAATTTTGCAGTTTTCTTGACGCCAATCGATTCCCCGGAACATTTTACATTGGTTCACCTCAAAATATTATATCATTGAGACACAGTTTTGCCACAATTTACAAATTAAAAAAAAGTAAAAAAATCGATTTTTTAAACTCGAGCCTATAACATTTTATACACATTTCTGAGTCTTTTACAACATTGTTCAGTTGATTGAGCCACCCTGAAACGTCCATCCCCTCGTCCCAACACGCATTTGGGTTTCCACTATTTCACCTAATTTGAATTTACGACTTTTTTTCTCCGTCCAGTGTGTGATTTTTTGCTGAAAGCTAGATTCTTGCAACGTTGCGTTTTTCCGCTTCGAATTTTTCATTGTCCGTTTTGCGTCATTAAGCAATTACATTTGTGCCCACACTGTATGAATTAGCGGAATAATTCGCATGAAACGTTTCAGTTATTTGTGCAATTGTTTATTTCATAAAGGGCCCTCGTTTTAATAATTAAAACAATTAGAGTGAACAATAAAGAGGGTCTGGGATATTCGTAATTTCATTTCGCATCCCTTACGATATTAGACATATTTTTCCACCCCTCACACTCATTTGGAGGTATTAGTTCTTGTCAGGATTCGTTTAAAACCACGAAAAAATGGCTTTGCTGTTTGGATAAGTTTTACAACTTCATCAAAAGCGGAGAACAAGTCTAGAATTTAGATTACTTTGACAAATTTCAGCGAATTTTTCTCCACTCCCTTGATTTGGAATTTGCAACAATTTATTTTAATTGCTCTCGACTCCCTCGAGAGATGAAAAAAGAAACACCCTTATCGAACAAGATGGATTCGTTCGTTATCAAAGTCCAAATAAACATCAACATGTCGTGCATTTGAGAAATGCTTGTAGTTTATCATGTTTGCGTCCTTATCGCGTCCTTCGAGACTCACCTACAAGCTAAATTATGAGCAAACTCCGGGACAGATGGAAACTTGTGTTTTAAGAACTCCGGTGATTTATTTTTATTGGAATTTATGTGGTAGGAGAGGGATGTGTTCCCGGCATGCACCTGTTATGAAAATTGGACGAAGTGAAGTTAAAAGTTCAGACGAATTGGATCTGAAATATTAAATAAACTCGGGAAGGCATAAACGAATTTTTTCCACGCCGATATAAATCACGTAGAGGGTGTTTTCCCGAGTTTCCCTGACAAATTTTCCAAAGCAGTGTCCAAAATAATGTATCTAGACACGACTAACTCATATGGTGGGGCAATGTCTAAAAAAATCCTGAAAATTTCAAAAACCTGATACTAAATTTAGCAGAAATCGTTGATGTAAGCGTTATTCGAAATTGATTTAAAGTATTTGAATCAATTATAAATATTAAATTTTTTCGATTTTTTTAAGATTTTCAGTCTCTGCAGCGCATATTAGCTAATAACTCCAATATTATTACCGATAGCCCCTTTATATTTATTATCATTGGATAAAAAAAAGATCATAATTGTGCGAAAAACTGTTTCTGAGAAAATCGGTGGTAAAGACAAAAATAGCAAAAATTAATATTTTAAACTATTAATAATTTTGCGGTTTTCTCAACACCAATCGACTCCCCAGAACATTTTACATACGCATCATGCAAAACCTTAATTAATTTCGATATATTTAGCCTCAATTTGCAAAATAAATGAAAAAATTATTCCTCACCCAAATAATCTCAACAATAACTAAGTGAATGGTTTTGATTTTCTCTTTTAATCATTCCCCCAAAAGATTAATACTCGTTATTATACAACTAGAGTCTAAAAAATCTTAAACTTATTCAGAATAAAGCTTAGAAACCAAAATAATGTATCTAGACGCCACCAGTTTATATGGTGGGGCAATGTCTGAATATTTGCTTAAAGCGATTTTCGGTGAAAAATCTTGAAAATTTTAAAAGCCTGATACTAAATTTAGCAAAAACCTCTAATGGATGCCTTATTAAGGAATCGTGTTTTTTTTGGGGTTTTTAGTGACTTTCGTCTCCCTAGATGATCAAAAATCTCACAAAATTTTTACTTTAAAAGATCATTGGCAGTTTTTGTCTTATTTTACCAAAATTTCATTTAAAACGAGTTAAATTAATTGAAACAAGTCAAAATAAGACTAATTTCGATCTAATTTGGTAATTTTTACATTTGCATTGACGAAATTTTAAATTCTTGTCACAAAACGAGCTTTTTCGGCTCAGTATTAATAAAATGTCGCCATTTTGACCAAATTCAGCAATTTTGCGAGAAAAATTAATGAAAAAAAGTCAATTTTGATTTAATTCGATCATTTTCGGCCTATTTTAGAAAAAATCTTACAGAAATTCTTAGTTAAAAATGCGCTTAAAAGTTCAAAACACAAAAATCATCATTTTAGATATAATTTTACACAATTTCTCGTTCAAAAAAACCTACTAAAAATTGGAAAAAAAACAAAAAACGAGATAAATTTTAATCCAATTTGCTGTTTTAACAAATTCTCGAAAATGTGCTTAAATGCTCAAAAAAATGTAAAAAATAACTAGGTTTCAAAATTAATTTTTGGTTCAAAATAGCGTTTAGAAGTTGAAAACAACACAAATAATATTATCATATTCGACATAATTTTAAACAAAAATGGATAAAAAGCAAAAAACAAGATGAATTTTGATCCAATTTCGTGTGTTTTAAGAAACTCTCGAAAATGTGCTTAAAAAAGGTAAAAAAATTATGAGATTTTAATTAAATTGGTGTTTTTTCGCGAAAAAAAGTTTCACCTTTAAAAAAGACACTCAACACTGAAAAGACCTAAAATAGCATCATTTTCAAACCAATTTAGTTTTTTTTGTCTTATTTTACCAAAATTTCATTTAAAAACGAGTTAAATCAATTGAAACAAGTCAAAACAAGACTAATTTCGATCTAATTTGGTAATTTTTACATTTGCATTGACGAAATTTTAAATTCTTGACTTATAAAAAAATATCATTCTGCGATAAACAGTTGTTGAGAAAATCGGTGGTAAAGACAAAAACAGCAAAAATTTTATTAATTCGACAATCACTTCCTAACTATTAAAAATTTTGCGATTTTCGTGACATCAATCTACTCCCTGAAACATTTTACATACGCATCACTTAATCACATTCAATAAATTTAGCCTCAATTTGCAAAATAAATGAAAAAATTATTCCCCACCCAAATAATCTCAACAATAACTAAGTGCGTGGTTTTAATTTTCTCCTTTAATCATTCCCCCAAAAGATTAATACTCGTTATTATCCAACTAGAGTCTAAAAAATCTTAAACCTATTCAGAATAAAGTTTACAAACCAAAATAATGTATCTAGACGCCACAAGTTTATATGGTGGGGCAATGTCTGAATATTTGCCTTAAAGCGATTTTCGGTGGAAAATCTTGAAAATTTGAAAAACCTGATACTAAATTTAGCAAAAACCTCTAATGTAAGCCTTATTCGAAGTTGATGTAAAATATTTGAGTCAATTGTAAAGTTTGAAATTTCTCGATTTTAGTTTAAATTTTGGTTGATTTTTGGTCCCCGCAGGGTATATTAGCTAATAACTCCAATATCATTACCGATAGCCCCACTATGTTTAGTATCGCTGGAAAGCACTTTTAATTTCCTATCTTATAAAAAAATATCACAGTTCTGCGATAAACAGTTATTGAGAAAATCGATGGTAAACACAAAAACAGCAAAAATTTTATTAATTCGACAATCACTTCCAAACTATTAAAAATCTTGCGGTTTTCTTGACAACAATCGACTCCCCGGAACATTTTACATATGCATCTTCAAAACTTAAACCATTTTTAATAAACTTAGATGCAATTTGCAAAATAAATAAACACATTATTCCTCGCTTAAATAATCTCAACAATAACTAAGTGAGTGGTTTTAATTTTCTCCTTTGATCATTCCCCTTGTTATTATCCAACTAAAGTCTGAGAAATCTTAAACCTATTCAGCATAGACTTTAAAAGCTTAGATGCAATAACAATAAATCTCAGTGCGGTAAAAGGATTACAAACAACCCTTAGAAAGCCGAACCTATTTAGCATACCTTTTCCCTTTCAAACCTCTCATAATTCCGCCCTTTCGAACGAAACGAAGCGTCTAAAAACTAATTAAAAATCACAGTTAGTTAGCTTTCTTTTGCTTTCAGCCCCCATTTTGCTGACGCTGTCCAAGGACCAAGGCTAATTGGTCTTCGTGTGCCCTTTAATGAAGTGGACGTGTCCGGTGACCACCCCTAAAATCGTTTGTTTCTGATTAATAAGACGCTGGAAGGGGAGGGAGAAAAAAGACCAGACGCATTATTGATAAAAGTTTTGTTAAATTGAGTTGGCAGCATTATGTGCCTCGTTAAAGCTCAAACTTTTCCCCAGACATCCAAGATTCCCATCCGTTGATCTGGAAGATCACATTTTTCCTTTTTAAACCCGGATATGAGCTTAATAAACTAGGAATTTCCACACAATTAGTGGAAAAATCACGCGAGTGGCTCATTTGTATGATAATGCAATCTGTTGCTTTAATCCCTCTTTTACCAATCAAGGGCAAATCGGCCCTAATCTCCCTCTCCAAAGGGCGTTATTGAATTGAACGAGTGCAGTTTTTTTAACAGACGAGGAATGCATTTGACGGACCCGAGCTCTAATTGGATTCTTGGCCAGGAGCTCAAATTAAATTCTGCTTTTATAGACGATTTGTTCTTTGTCATTTATTGGACGAAATGGGAATTCTATAAGGGCAAGATCGAATTTATCACGTCCAAACTTACGTATCTGATACAAACAAGCCTAAACCATTAACTTTTCAACTTTAATTGCATTGGTTCGTTGCTTGTTTTATAAATGGAAGTTGGCAGGCCTGAAGTCTCACCACTTTTGCGAGATTGTAGCCGACTATAAATACGTAAATAGAAGCAATTTGATAAAATTTAAAAATTGACGCAACTGGAGAGTTGAAATTCTAAATGAAAAGTCGTTCGCTTCACTCGACGTTAAATTCCATTCTTATTAGTCATTTTGAAATTTTTTTTACTAAAATACTAGAGAATATCACGATTCCTTGAGTTTATGATAAGATTTCTCCCTTATTGTGCTATTAGAATTTAAAATCAATTGAGTTTATGCCGCTGTGTCACTTCGCCTCCGGCCAATGTCTCTGCTCTAATCCAATGCCACTTATTCATAAACAAAATTAAAAAAAATATTTTTCGTGTTTCTACAACGTTTCATGCACTTTTAAACTCCTTATTTTGAATTTCTTGAACTCCAAAGAGTGCATGTAGATCGATTTTAAATATTTAAATTTTTTCGATTTTGGTCAAAATTTTGGGATACTTTCAGTACCCCACTCAAAACTTTAAAATTATTCTCAATATCTGTCTTATGTTTGCACTTTTAATTTACTATCATAATTTTACCTCTAAAAAAACATACTTCAAGCATTTCTACGACTTTAGGTAAATTGACTATATTTTTTTAATTCAAAAAATTCTAAATTTTTGAAACTTGTCCCAATGTCGTTTTATGCACTTATTTGAGTCTTTGAGACCTCTAGAAATGTAAAAAACGTTAAATGGATCAATTTTAAATTTTTTTGATTTTTGTCCAAATTTTGGTTGTTTTTTGGCACCCGGAGCGGTCTATTGCCAATAACTCCGGACTTATTGGTAATAACTTCTTATATTTGGTACCGTTCGAAAGCAAATTTAATTTTCTATCATATCCAAAAAAGATTACTGTTCTGCGACAAATAGTTATCGAGAAAATTTCTGATAAAGTCAAAAATATCAAAAATTTAAATCCGCTTATAACTTCAAAACTATTAGGAATTTTGCAGTTTTATTGACGCCAATCGATTCCCCGG
>NW_025400985.1:786478-789398 GCF_015345945.1 Tribolium madens
AATAGTTATCGAGAAAATTTGTGATAAAGTCAAAAGTATGGAAAATGTAAATCCGACTATAACTTCAAAACTATTAGGAATTTTGCAGTTTTTTTGACGCCAATCGATTCCCCGGAACATTTTACATAGGTTTAGGTCAAAGTATTATATCATTGAGGCACAATTTTGCCGCAATTTACAAAACAAAAAAAAGTAAAAATTTGTTAACACCCCCCCCCCCTTAAAATCTAGTGTTTTTGAACATGTCTCAGATTCGATTTAAACCTATCTTATCCGATAGATTTTGGCCCGCTGATTACGAATTTAAACTAACCACTTTGGGCTATCTCCTTTAGTTTCGCCGTAATCGGCGTTTAAAAGTTCAAGAATTTTTTGCGAGATATCGACTTGGCTTTCGCCTCAGTCGATTGATTTTCTTACGCTGATTACGATGGAGTTGAAATTTTTGCTCTAAGTCTTATAGTTTGGCCGTAATCGCCGTTCAAAAAGTCAAAATTGTCAAAATTGTGAAATTTTAAACACGTTTTTCTGCGAAACTATAAGACCTGGAGCATAAAGCTAAAAACCATTAGAATTAGCTTGAAATTATCTATTTAATGGTGCAAACCGGAAGTCGCTCCGGGTTATGATTCCGGATACAGAGCCATTTTTAATTTTATTAAAAAAAAATTAATATCTCAAAAACTATGAGTCCTAGGTCAAAACGGTTTATTCAGGCGTATTCTCCGGTTAATTTTACATGTAGTCCTAGTTTTTTATAAGAATAAAAAAAATTTGATTTTTTTGTCAAAATCGGATTTTTCTAGACTTATTCTTAATTTTATTACTCAATATCTCAAAAACTATGCATCGTAGAGTATTTTAACTTGTTGCATCGTGTTCAGCGCGAAATTTTACGTCTAGAAAACCATATTTCAAGCGTTTTTACGACTTTTACTAAATTGACTATTTTTACGATTTTACTAGTGCTCATCTTCAAAAATTAAAAAAATTCGAAATTTTTGAAACTTGTCCCAATGTCGTTTTATGCACTTATTTGAGTCTTTAAAACCTCTAGAAATGTAAAAAACGTTAAATAGATCAATTTTAAAGATGAAAATTTTTTTGATTTTTGTCGAGATTTTGGTCGATTTTTGGCACCCGGAACGGTCCATTGCGAATAACTCCGGACTTATTGGTAATAACCTCTTATATTTGGTACCGTTCGAAAGCAAATTTAATTTTCTATCATACCCAAAAAAGATTACTGTTCTACGATAAATAGTTATCGAGAAAATTTCTGATAAAGTCAAAAATATCAAAAATTTAAATCCGCTTAAAAAGTGTGTTTTTGAACAAACTAGTGATCGTAGAGCATTTTAACCCAGCGTCAGCATGTGATTTTACGTCCAGAAGACCATATTTCAAGCATTTGTAAAAAAAGTTAATCGGTCATTTGTACTATTTTTACTTCGAAAACTTCGAATCGATATTTTTCAAACTTTCTAAGTGCTACTCCTTGTTGCTCCTTGTTTATTTTGCATCCGTTATCATTCCTTATCGATTCCGGAAAAAAGAAGGAAGTGATTTTATGGATGTTACACAAGAATTACAAATAATTTTTTTATAAAATCATTCTCCATAATCTTGATCTATCAGAGAATACAATTTAGGTTCATAGTATTGATAAAATAAAAAACAAATCAACTTGATTGAATTCTGTGAAGCATAGATAAAAATAATCGCATCCGAATTTGTCCAATAATTTATCATGTTTTGTACAATAATCAACCCAGTGGGTGTACAACCATAACCGCAAGGTCGCACACCAAACATACTTTGTTTATTTATTCAACACCTACCACGTTTTCTGAATCATTTTTGAGTTTCCAAATAAGGCATAAAAAATTTCGAGTACGCTAATTTCTCGAACCCTCCAACTGAAATATAATCCCAGCTTTATAACACCATAAATAAACCGCCGCTCCAACAATTTTCTTATCTTAAACACAGTCCACTGACTTACAAACTGAAAATAACCACATCCTCAGATTAGCAGCGATATTTCCGAGAGCTATTAAACACCACCACCACGAAAAGGTGGTGCAAAACGCAAACTTTGGAGATATCATCGTGCAAACAGCCCTTTGGGAGCTTTTCATTTTATTGTGCCCAGTTGAATGTTAATTATTTCATTTCGAGGTGGTTTCAAGCCCCTCACTTACTCCTCACAGGACGAGAAAGAGTTCCGGTAAGCCACTGTTTGCATCAACAAGGATGTGAATTTGGTGATTTTCATTTTTCACAATTTTCAGCAACGCACCAAAGCACTCCCGAAGCTCGCACACACACTGCAAACATCACGGAGTTGTAGAAACCGAATGCATGGTGTCCTTGAAGCGAGTTTACCCACCTTACTAATAACACAAAGCGACAAAAATTGTCTCAGTAAGACAAATCAAATGCACTAAAAAAATTTCAAAAAGTGCACACACTTTGAACTAAATATTTTTTTTCTAATTTAAATGAATTTAAAATACTTTAAATTTAAAAAATCATTACTCAATAACTATTAGGCCGATTTCCTTCAAATAAAGTATTTTTTTCTTCGTCACCATCGTGTAGAGCATCTTTTTATTAGTGAGAATCCAAATTTTTAAAATAATATACCGAGTAATTTTCAAAATATGATTTTTTGCAATTTCTCCTATATGGAGCAATGCTTGATTAGCAAACATTAACTTCAAAAAACCATATCTTGAAAACTACTCGGTATATTTTTTTGAAAATTTGGATTACAACTAATAAAGAGATGCTCTACACGATGGTAATGATAAAAAAATTAGTCGTAGGGTTTTTCTTAGATTATTTCGATTTACTTCGAACTTCTTCGAACACTGTTCGAAGAAAAGTTTGCCAATATTCAATTTCAAATTTTATA
>NW_025400985.1:789498-801551 GCF_015345945.1 Tribolium madens
AAATGACAGTTGACTTATAAACGTGTGACGTTTGAATTTGACAGTCAAAGTTGCCAACCTAGATACAATGTTGCCAATAAGAAAAAGAAAAATGTTTGTTTATGTAAATTACCTGTGTTTGGCATCGTCCCAGCGGCCGTAGCACAAGTCAATGCCGCCAACAAAAGCATAAGTTTGGTCCACAACAACCATTTTTTCATGATGGGCCCAGAGAAACACCCCCACACGGGCATGATCCGGGTGGCGCAAAACCTTGATATTTTCCGACAATTCCGCTAGCGTTTGTTTACTGTAATAACTGTTCAAACCCAACGCCAACTCCACTTCTTTGTAAAGTAGCACGAAAATTCGTACACCACTCGCAGCTTTCCTCTGCAATAATTTATCTAACCTCCAATAATCCCCACTCAACGCTGGCCGTTTCATATAAATCTCAGGACTCAACCACCAATCAGTGATAAAAACCTCTTCTTTGGCATTCTCAATCGCGTCGGCCACGGCTGACATATAACTAGCGCCATCTATGAACCAACACGCCGCGATTGTGGTCCTTAAGGGTGCGAAGGATCGGTGTTGGTTGGCTTGGGTGAAGTCGCGGGCTGGAAACGCGGTTATAACCGGTTTTTTTTTTTGAGGTGGTTCGGTTACAAACCTGTCCCTGAAGCCACCTCTTTGAGGGTTTCAATCCATTCGCGACCTTTTCGCCTCGTCCAACATTTAAATGCGATTTGGCGACTCAATGTTTGGATTTGGAAACCGGTTTGTAAACCGATTGAGTACAAACCGGAAGCGACCTCGAAACCTTGGTCGAATAAAATCACGCATTTTACCATGCCATCTTCAGGGTTTATGTAGCCGAAACAGGTGTCCTTGATGAAAAACCAACGCTCGTTCCAGCGCGCGCATAGAATGTCGTTGCACAAGTGCTGACATCTACAATTTTATTAGAAAGTGACAAAACTGTTGGTAATACTGAATTACTGAATAATTGTGTAGAAATAATTGATGAACCTTACTGAAAAAAGTACAACAATCTTGAAAAAAAAAGATAAAATTTTTGCAAAAACTTCAAATTTTGGTTAAAAAAAACGTGCTTCAAAGGTTGAAAAAGGTAAAAATAAAAATATTTTGACTTTCTCCACTTATTTTTGACTAAATTTTGGTCAAAAATCTGTTAAATCTGGTGAAAAATAAATGAAACAACATAAATTTCGATGATTTTTGGAATTTTTGCAAAMTAAATAAGTTTCTGTTTCAAAAAAGAACTAATTCGAGCAAAACAAACTAGAATAATATGAATTTTGTTGTTATTTAGCCCAATTTAGCGATTTTTTTAACTCTGTTTAGAAAAATTTCGTAAAAAAGAAGACAATTAAAATAATTTTTTTAATAATTTGGTGATTGTTTGACTTATTTTTGAAAAAAAGCCAAAAATGATATAATTTTCACAAAAACTTCAGATTGAAAAAACGTTCTTCAAGCTTGAAAAAGGTAAAAATGTTTGACCAAATTTTGTGTTTTTTTTTTGACTTATTTTTGACGAAATTTTGCTCAAAAACCAGTCAAATCGAGTGAAACAACATAAATTTCAATGATTTTTGGAATTTTTGCAAATAAATGAGTTTTTGCTTCAAATTTGTACAAAAAATTTTGTTATCTAAGAAAATTACTCAAACACTCAAAAAAGGCAGAAATAACACCATTTTTAGCCTAATTTAGTGAATTTTGATTTGTTTTTAACAAAATTCTACGAAAAAATTGTTTCTAGCTAAAAATGTGCTAAAAACACCCAAAAAATGACGAAAATATTTCAATTTTCGACCCAATTTAACAGTTTTTTGATTTTGTTTCACTGAATTGACTTATTTTTGAGACAATTTGTCGAAATAATTGATTTCTCTGGGCCCATCATGAAAAAATGGTCGTTGTGGACCAAACTTATGCTTTTGTTGGCGGCATTGACTTGTGCTACGGCCGCTGGGACGATGCCAAACACAGGTAATTTACATAACCAAACATTTTTCTTTTTCTTATTGGCAACACTGCATTTAGGTTGGCAACATTTCAGCACGCTTTTGTCTACTTCTTTACAAATTTCGTTAAAACAATGAAAACTTACTAAATTACATCGAAATTGACATTATTTTAGTTTATTTTGCTTGATTTTTTTTTTTTTTTTTGAAGCAGGGAGCAAAATTTTCTTAAAACGTCCTTAAAAATCTCAAAAATATATCAAAATTGATGATATTTCGTTTGATTCACTTGATTTATCTCATTTTTGAGCAAGATTTAGTCAAAAATAAGCCGAAAAATACAAAATTTGGCCAAAAACATTGTTATTTGCACTTTTTCCAAATTTGAAGCACTTGAAGCAAGATTTACTCAAAAATAAGCCAAAAAAAAAAACAAAATTTGGCCAAAAACATTGTTATTTTTGCCTTTATCAAACTTGAAGCGCATTTTTTTTTAATTAAAATCTGAAGTTTTTCTGGAAACTATATCATGTCTGCCTTTTTCAAGCTTCTTGCACATTTTTCAGTTGAAAAAATCAATTATTTCGACAAATTGTCTCAAAAATAAGTCAAAAAAATCACTATAGTGTGTTTGTTCAGTGAAACAAAATCTAAAAACTGTTAAATTGGGTCAAAAATTAAAATATTTTTGTCACTTTTGGTGTTTTTAGCACATTTTTCAGCTAGAAACAATTATTTCGCAAAAATAAAATAAGTCAAAAAATCACCAAATTCAGTAAAAATAGTCTTATTCTTTAAGAAATATTTTTGCAATTTTAAGAACACTTTTCAGCTAGAAACATAATTATTATGTCGAATTTTGTTAAAAATAAACCACAATTCACTAAGTTAGTCCAAAAATGGTGTTTTTTTTTGAGTGTTTAAATACATTTTTTGATAATAAAATATTTTTTTCGACAAATTTCGTTATAAAACTGGCTGAAAAATTACCAAATAACAATAAAATTTATATTATTCTAGTTTGTTTTGCTCGAATTAGTTTTTTTTTTTTGGAGCAGAAACTTATTTATTTTGTAAAATTTCCAAAAATCATCGAAATTTATGTTGTTTCATTTATTTTTCACCAGATTTAACAGATTTTTAGTCAAAAATAAGTGGAAAAACTCAAAATATGGTCAAAATATTTTTTTTATTATTTTAATATTTTTATTTTTACCTTTTTCAACCTTTGAAGCACGTTTTTTTGAACCAAAATTTGAAGTTTTTGCTAAATTTTTATCATTTTTATCTTTTTCAAGACTTTTGTACCTTTTTCAGTAAGGTAAATCAATTATTTCCACAAATTTTCTAAAAAATATGTCAAAAAATCACTAAATTCAATATAAAATGGTCTTATTTCAATCAAAAAATCGCTATATTATACTATATATACTATATTTTGGCCATTTTTAGCACATTTCGCCAAGGAACAAATAACACAATTTCTCGTATTTTTTAGTCAGAAAATCAATTATTTCGACAAATTGTCTCAAAAATATTGTAAAAAATCACCAAATTCAGTGAAACAAAATCAAAAAACCGTTAGATTTTGTCAAAAATTAGAATTTTTGTGTCATTTTTGGGTGTTTTTAGCACATTTTTCAGCTAGAAACAATTATTTCGCAGAATTTTGTTAAAAATAAATCAAAATTTACTAATTACGCCAAAAATTTTGTTATTTTTGCCTTTTTTGAGTGTTTAATTAAATTTTTTGGCTGAAGAAATACCAAATGACATTTAAATTTATATTATTCTAGTTTGTTTTGCTCGAATTAGTTCTTTTTTGAAGCAGAAACTTATTTATTTTGGGAAAATTACCAAAAATCATCGAAGTTTATGTTATTTCGTTTGATTCACTCAGTTTAACTGATTTTTGACCAAAATTTTGTCAAAAATTAGTCGAAAAACACAGAAAATTACCTCGAAATTGATATTATTCTAGTTTGTTTCGCTCGAATTAGTTCTTTTTTGAAGCAAATATTCATTTATTTTACAAAAGTTCTAAAAATCATCGAAATTTATGTTATTTCGTTGTTTACTTCACTTGATTTAACTGATTTGTGAGCAAAATTTAGTCAAAAATCTAAAGCCAAAAATATCAAAAATTGATGATATTTTTGCCCTTTTCGAGTGTTTCTTGTCTACTTTTTTAAAAATTTCGTTAAAATTATCAAATTACATCGAAATTGACATTATTTTAGTTTGTTTTGCTTGATTTTTTTTAAGCAGACACTCTTTTTGCAAAATTTTCTTATAACGCCCTTAAAAATCACAAAGTAAATCAAAATTAATGATATTCCGCTGGTTTCACTTGATTTATCTCATTTTTGAGCAAAATTTAGTCAAAAATATAAGTCGAAAAATCACAAAATTTGGTGAAAATTATTGTTATTTTTACCTTTTTCAAGCTTAAAGCACGTTTTTCAACTAAAATCTGAAGTTTTTGTGGAAATTATATAATTTTTGCCTTTTTCAAGCTTCTTGCACATTTTTCAGTCAAAAAAGCAATTATTTCGACAAATTTTCTCAAAAATAAGCCAAACAATCACCAAACTAATTAAGAAATTGTTTTTATTGTTCTCTTTTTTACGAAATTTTACTAAAGAGTCAAAAAATCGCTGAACTGGATCAAAAATTAAAATATTTTTGCGGTTTTTTGGTATTTTTACTACTTTTGTCAACCAGAAACTTAGTTATTTTGCAAAATTTTGTCAAAAAGAAGTAAAAAATTTGCTAACTTAGGCCGAAAATGGTTTTATTTTTGCCTTTTTAAGATAAAAAAATATTGAGCAAAATTTGTTCAATTTTTTTTTCCATCTGGTGCATTTGATTTTTGTGAGGTGGCAACACTGATTTGAATTTGACAGTCAATGTCACTAACTGAATTTCAAAGTTACAGGCCATTTGAAAATTTAAAAAAAATCGTCAAGAAAACAACACAACTTTTTGTAATTTTTCAGTCAGAAAATCAATTATTTCGACACATTAAAAAAAAATTAGGTTACCAATTACATTATTTTTTTCTTTTCCGAATGTTTGAGCACATTTTTCACTTGGAAACACAATTATTTTGTTAAAAACAAGCCAAAAATTCACTGAAGTAGCCCCAAAATTTTTGAAACAATTTTTAAATTTTGAAAAAAAATATTTCGTTATAAAACGGCTGAAAAATTACCAAATTACATCAAAATTGATATTATTTTAATTTGTTTCGCTCCAATTAGTTCTTTTTTGCAGCAGATATTCATTTATTTAACACGAGTTTCTTTGAAACCACCAGTTTTTATGGATCTGCTGAATTTGACTCTTATGAGGTGGCAACACTGGTTTGAATTTGACACTCAGTTTCACCAACTGTATTTCAAAGTCACAGGCCACTTAATAAAATAAAAAACCGATCAATTTTTTTAATTTAATTACCTTATGCAAAACATGCACCTAATGAGGCCACAACAGTTGCACCCCGCTTGTCCCGGTTGCGTGCTTCCGGTCCGTTTTTTAACCACTCCTTCCTTACCCTTAATTCCGAGGCCTTGAACAAACGATAAATGCGAAACCTCCAAAAATTCAATCTAAAAATCTAGTTTTACAAAAAATAAATAAACAAATAAAAAAAAATACAGTGGCAGGATGATTGCGATAAATATTAATAGAGAGCAAATTATTGAGGTAGTTTTCAAGTTGCTTGATTCTATCGCCGAGTTTTTCATACGGGACCAAAATCTCGGGTTTTTTCGGGAATCTATAAAAAAAAATTAGGTTAAAAGGCAAAAAAACCAGGAAAATTTGCCTTGGAAGCGCCGCTTTTCGTTTCCCTCGTCCCGCTTCAGGCACATTCATCTTAAAACTCTTTCTTTTCCTTTTGTGGGTTTTACTCGGAAAGGGGATATTCAAACCAGCCCTAAATAAAATCAATTGTTGGTGTAAATGTTGTATTTGTTTGTAGCGCTTTTTGATTTGCCAGTTGAACGTGCCATGGACTAGGGAAATGGTGTATCTGCAAGTTGGCAACATTGAAAAGCGATCAGTGTTGCCAGGTCTGCTGAAATTTCACCAGATCTGGTGATTTTTTACTAGCTTAATGATTTGGGGAAAACTTTTGTAAAAATTTTAATTTCTGATGAAATTTTTATTATTTGTATTTTTTGAGCTAAATTTTCTCAAAAACAAGTTGAAAAATCGAGAGATAGTTTTGTTTTTCTAAATGATATTTCACTCAACAAGATAAAAAATCGCTAAAATGGGTAAAAAAAAGTACATTATTTTGGCCATTTCTGAGGTTTTAGTATGTTTTTAGAATTATTTTATTTCGTTACAAACAAGCCGAAAATTTATCAAATTAGGCCAAAACTAGTGTTATTTTTACATTTT
The DNA here is from genome assembly GCF_015345945.1 of Tribolium madens. NCBI lineage: Eukaryota > Metazoa > Arthropoda > Insecta > Coleoptera > Tenebrionidae > Tribolium > Tribolium madens. The sequence goes on from NW_025400985.1 coordinate 795,882, forward strand.
TAGAGTGTTTCATCACGTTTTAAAATACATTCAAATTTTGGCTAAAACTGACTGAAAAATTACCAAATTAGATTGAAATTGATATCATTTTATCGTTTTTTGAACCAAAGACTCATTTATTTTGCAGAATATTGTCAAAACATGTTTAAACACAACAAAAATAAATCTAAATTGATGTTATTTCGTTTGTTTCATTCGATTTAGCTCTTTTTGAGTGAAATTTTGTCAAAAAAATAGGACGAAAAATACAAAATATACTCAAAAATGGTGTTAATTGCAAGATTTTGCTAAAATAAACCAAAAAACATGAAATTAAGTCATTATTTTGCCTTCATCTGATAATTTCTTAGAAATGTATTTTTTTTAAATCGAATATTCGCCAAAATGTTAGTAAAATTATCTTTTTTACTTTGATTTTTTAATTATTGATTTAGTAAATTCAGTCAAAATTGATGACACTATTTTTTTATATTTTTTTGAGCATTTTGCACGTTTTTTAGCCATGTAGAAACTCAAATAAAATTTTCCTAAAAACAAGTTGAAAAATCGAGAGATGATAAATGATATTTCACTCAACAAGGTAAAAAAATCGCTAAAATAGGTCAAAAGGTACATTATTTTGTCCATTTCTGAGGGTTTTAGTATGTTTTTAGCTTGAAACAGAATTATTTTTCAAAATTTCGTTAAAAACAAACCAAAAATTTATCAAATTAGGCCAAAACTAGTGTTATTTTTGTATTTTTAGAGTGTTTCAGCACGTTTTTAAGATACATTCAAATTTTTGCTAAAACTGAATGAAAAATTACCAAATTAGATTGAAATTGATATCATTTTAGTTTGTTTCATTCGATTTAGTTCGTTTTTGAACCAGAGACTCATTTATTTTACAGGATATTGTGAAAACATGTTTAAACACAACAAAAATAAATCTAAATTGATGTTATTTCGTTTGTTTCATTGTATTTAGCTCTTTTTGAGTAAAATTTTGTCAAAAAAATAGGACAAAAAATACAAAATATGGTCGAAAATGGTGTTAATTGCAAGATTTTGCTAAAACAAACCAAAAAAAAACATCAAATCAAGTCATTATTTTTGCCTTTATCAAGTGTTTTAGCATGTTTTTCAAGTAAATATCGGGTGACTGAAAATAATTTGGTGTCAAATTTAATTTTTAATTTGGCAACCTTGACTTTCAAATTCAAACGTCAAACTTTTATAGGCAATTGTCACCGGAAACATTCTAATATAACAAATCAGCAGGATTACCACTAATTTAGTGTTGCCAATAGATTTTTTGTCACCAAATATTTCGCAACTAGCCAAAAAATTATGGAATTAGATTATTAGACTATTTTTGTCTTCCTTCGACAGTATTAAAAAAATTAAAATCATACAATAATCTTGTAATCTGGTGACTTTTTATCTCAGATCTGGTGAATTTAATTGCTTCGAGCTGGCAACACTTACAAGTTGGGGTTGAGCATATGTGTTGTTAAATTTCGTTCATAATCTTTGATTGTTACTGAAATATCCAAGGAGGGGATGAAGACGTTTCTTCGAAAAGACTTGAATTTGATTGGTGGTTTGTGAATTGAAGAGAAGGGCAAACCGTCGAAAACATCATCTTGAAAATTTGAATTTTATAAAATGAAGAAAAACAGTCAATTTACCATCAATTTCCTCATCTGAGTGTTCTATGAGAACGGGGCCATCCCCCACATCGACAATACTGAGGGATTCAGGGATTCCCAACTCATCGTCATATTCAGAGCCTCCTAGACTCGGCCTGGTCAAAGACAGGTCATTGTTGCATTCCCCTGACTCCTCTTCTTCCATTCTAAAAAGAAATTTTTTTATTGGAAAATGTTGCAATAATTCTACCCAATGATATTTTGTGTTGACATTTTTGTGAAGAATGATACCGTGATTCTTGAAAGTTTTTCTTATCTTATCTCAAAAAATAAAAACATAAATTCCAAGAATTTAAAAAAACAAGTTTTAATCCTAACCTCTATTTACACAAATTCAATTTTTAACTTTCTCGACTTACTTTTTTGTGTAGTGAATGAAGGGAAAGATGTGTCGTAACTGAAATGGTTACAAAAGAAGGGACATGGGTTTGGGTTTAATTAATTATCAAGGGATATGATGTAATTTAAGAAATTACATTGACTAATCAGGAAATGGGCAATGGCGCCTAAATCCAGGCAACACATTATACAACAGCCATAAAAAAAATTATAGCCGTTTTATTTATTTGTTTCAAACACGATTAAACACAACATTTACGTCAATAAAACAATAAAAAAGTGCTTTTGTGAATAAAAAACCACAATTTTTATCAGAATACCAAAAAAAGCAAAACAAATTACATAATAACAAATTCGAGGAAATTTAATACTTTTTGATCATTTTTATAGTGATTTTTTGGAATTTAGCTTGCTTTTAACAAAATTTTGTAAAATAATTCCGTTTTCAGCTAAAAATACTCAAAAATTGCTAAAAACATGCAACACATTAAACTAGGCTGTATTGTTAGTCGCATAACTTTAACAATTTTTGTGCTTCATTTTCGATGTCTACTTTCTTGGTGGGGCACAAGATGTTTTTTTCAGGTTTTTAATTTCGCCACAAAACACTTACTTGTTGCAAAAATTTAAAAATTGTTTCTCGTTCAAAAGTAATTTTTTGTCATTTTTTTAAATTAAATTTAGTTGGCAACACTGAATTATTGTTGATCCTTGATGTGTGACTTGACGGCCAGGCCAGGAGCAGCCCGTCGGAGGTGAATGACAGTTGACTATAAAAGATTGACGTTTGAATTTGACAGCCAATTTAAATACCAAGTCAAATACTACTTTGATCAAAAATTTCATTAAAAATTTGACATTGCTAACAAAATTCAGTGTTGACAAAAGATTTTTCTAGTTACTTTTCCTTTTTCTTTTTTGGATTTGCTTGAAAGTGTGTTAAAAAAGCTAAATTAAGTAATTTTTAAATACGCAAAATACTATTTTTGGTCTAATTTAGTGAATTTTTGGTTTATTTCTAACAAAATTTTACGAAAAAATTGTCTAGGTACTTGTATAGGCGCAACATATGTTAAAAACACTCCAAAAAAGGCAAAACTGTAATTTTAACCTAATTTAACGATGTTTTTTGAAAAAAAAATGAAATAATTATTTTGGTGATTTTTCGAGTGATTTTTGGAAAAAATTTGTCGAAATAATTGATTTTCACATTGAAAAAATACAAAAAATTGTGTTGTTTCCTTGACGATTGCGCAATTTTACTAATTTTAATTTTGAATTTAGTTGGTGACATTTACTGTCAAATTCAAACAAGTGTTGCCACCTCACAAAAATCAAATCCACCATATTTGAGCTGTAAAAGTTAAGTGGTTTTCGACCACATTTTTTGTTTTTTTGGCTTATTTTTTATTAAATAAGAAAAACCAAAAAAGACCTAAATAACATCATTTTCGGCCTAATTTGTTAAATTTTTGGCTTGTTCTAAACATAATTTTGCACAATAATTACGTTTCTATTTAAAAAATGTGCTAAAAGTACCAAAAAATTGCAATTTTTGATAAAATTTAACAATTTTAGTTTAGTAAACAATTAAAACTATTTTTTTTTAAGTTGGGAGTTTGACTGATTTTTGAGAAAAATTATCGAAATAATTGTTTTTTTGACTGAAAAATGTGCAAAAAGCTGTAATTTATGAAATAATATTGAGTAATCAGGAAATAGACAATGGCGCCCAAATCCAGGCAACACATTATACAACAGTCATAAAAAAATTAGCCGTTTTATTTATTTGTTTCATACACGATTAAACACAACATTTACGTCACCAAAACAATAAAAGAGTTGTAAAATAATTCCATTTTCAGCTAAAAAATACTCAAAAATGGCTAAAACATGCAACACATTAAACTACGCTGTATTGTTAGTCGCATAACTTGAGGGGTAAATAACTCAATGAATTACAATTTTTGTGCTTCATTTTCGATGTCTACCACTTGTTGCTTAACTGGCGGGGCACAAGGTGCGTTTTTTTCTGAAAAACACGTTTCAGGTTTTTAATTTCGCCCCAAAACACTTACTTGGTGCAAAAATGAGTTTTTCAATGATCAAAATGGGCGATTCGAAGGCAAGAGTCCACAAAATGGCGGCCGCTACACTAAACATGTAAGTCCCCCAAAATTCGTGAAACTGAAATCACAATGAAAGTGTCAATTATCACACTTGGGTGAATCCTTACGCAAAATAAGTCTGAAAAAAAGCCCGGAGTCCGTTTTTGGGCTGTCATAATGGTTAGCAGCGCCATATGAAGGAGGTAAATGTTGTAATTTAGTCGAATCAAAACCGTGAAGATTTTATTCGAGAGAAAGGAGTTAATTAAGCCTCCGTAACCGTTGATACAAAGTATGATTAAAACACACAATGCAATTGACCAAATAACTCGGTGTAAAGAATTGAAAAAAGAAGTTTCGAAAAGATCGGTGTGTTTATCAGTTTGAGTCATTGGATAATGAACGATGACAATTCCCACAAGTGTGCCTAATGTCAAAATCCACGAAATCACAATTTTAGTCTGAAAAAAACACTCAAAATTTTTTTTTTCGTATTTTTTTTTACTTTTGATAATTTTAAACTCTTGGTCTTGATTTTGAAGACGAAATATCCGCACGCCATACCGATTAGATAAGGGACTCCTCGCACGTGTGTCGGGCTGTAAAGCATCTCATAGTGTTGATCTTCTTGACTGAAAAAATTTCATTATTTTTGGAATTTTGCAAGTTTGAAACTGACTCGAATAGTGTTGTTCCGAGATGGTTTTTCCATGTGATTTCAAAAACGTAACTGCAGTTTAGTACCACGAAAACAGCAATTGCTGTTAGGGTTTTTTTGGGCCATCGAACTAAAGGGATTAAAATTAGAGGGGAAAGAAAGTACATTTGGGTGTCCACAGCTAGGTACCAAGACTGTCCAACACACTAAAAAATATATAATTTTTATTAAACCAAAAGTTTCACCAATTTTTTGATTTTTTTTTTCAATAAAAAAAATCAATTATTTCGGTAAAAAAATCAAAAAACCACCAAAATAATTAAAAAATTCTTTTATTGGTTTGAGATTATACAAAACAGATTCAAAAAAACGGTAAATTGAGCCAGAAATTACTTTATTTTTGCTTTTTCAAATGTTTTTACCATATTTTTTCAGCTAGAAAAACAATTATTTTACAAAATTCTGGTAAAAATTTACCAAATTATGTCAAAAATGATGTTGCTTTAGTCTTTTTTGAGATAAAACCTTTTTTTTGTCAATTTCGTTTAAACTGACTAAAAATTATGAAATTATAACAAAATTTTTAGTCTATTTTGGTCAATTTGGATCTTTATATAAACACGTCTACGTGTTTTTTTGCCCAAATTTTAGTCAAAAATAAGTCGAAAAACACAATATTCRGTCAAAATATTTTTACCTTTTTCAACCTTTGAAGCCATTTTTGTCTTTTTCAAGATTTTCAATCAATTATTTCCACAAATTTTCTCAAAGATAAGTCAAAATATCACCAAACTCAGTAAAAAACGGTCTTATTTCTTTAGTAGATAAACAAAGTCAAAATATGGCTAAATTGGGTCAAAAATTAAAATATTTT
>NW_025400985.1:802229-804868 GCF_015345945.1 Tribolium madens
AAAAACAAACCAAAATTCACTAAATTAGCCCAAAAACGGTGTCATTTTTGCCTTTTTTGCGTGTTTAAACACATTTTTAGATAACAAAATATTTTTTTCGACAAATTTCGTTATAAAACACTAAAAAACTAAAATCATCGAAATTTATGTTGATTCATTTATTTCACTCGATTTAATCGGTTTTTGAGCAAAATTTCGTCAAAAATAAGTCAAAAAAACACAAAATTTCGTCAAACATATTTTAATTTTTACGTTTTCTAAGCTCGAAACACGTTTTTTAAACTAAAATCTGAAGTTTTTGTGGAAATTGCCTTTTTAAGCATCTTGAACATTTTTTAGTCAAAAAAATCAATTGTTTTGACAATTTTTTTCAAAAATAAGTCAAACAATCACCAAATTAATTAAAAATAGTTTTAATTGCTTTCTTTTTTTACGAGATTTTTCTAAACAGAGTTAAAAAAATCGCTAAATTGGGTCCGAACGTAATATATTTTTGCCATTTTTGGATATTTTTAGCACATTTTTCAACTAGAAACATAATTATTTCGCAGAATTTTTGTTAAAAACAAACCAAAATTCACAAAATTAAGCTAAAAATGGTGTTATTTTTGTGTTTTTTTTTAGCGTAAGTACATTTTTAGATAACAAAATATTTTTCCGACAAATTTCGTTATAAAACTGGCTTAAGAATTACCAAATAACATCGAAATTTATATTATTTTAGTTTGCTATGATCAAATTAGTTCTTTTTGAAGCAAAAATTCATTTATTTTGCAAAAATTCCAAAAATCATCAAAATTTTCACTCGATTTTTGAGCAAAATTTAATCAAAAATATGTCAAAAACAGAAAATCTGGTAAAAATATTGTTATTTTTACATTTTTTAAGCTTTACATTTTTGTCTTCTTCAAGATTTTTGTACGTTTTTTATTCAGAAACGTCTATTATTTTCACAAATTTTCTTAAAAATAAGTCAAAAACACCAAATTAATTAAAAATAGTTTTGTTTACGAGATTTTACTAAACACAGTCAAAAAATCGCTAAACTAGGTCCAAACGTAATATATTTTACCATTTTTGAATATTTTTAGCACATTTTTTGACTAAAAACGTGAAAAAATTAATATTAATTTTAAAATTAATTTTCACTGAAAAAATTTATTTACCTGATTGTGGGGGAAGGCGTAATTCTGGATGTAGAGCAGAGTCGCCCACCAGTAATTTTGGCAATCCTGCTGAAACATTTCTGAAACGATGGGCCAAAAGGGCCCTTTCCCCACATACGTGATCAAAGTCGCTGTAAACAGCACAATCATGGCCARAGACGGTGTTAATCTAGCGATTTTTATTGCAAAATTACTGAAATTGGCTGAAAAAAATTACCGCAAAATCCGGTGCAAGTAGAACATCGGTACTGAAAATTTCACCCCTTTAGCGTCACTTTTCATGAAAAGATAGACAAGTAAAAGGCCACTAATAAGAAAAAATGTGTCCACTGCCACCGAACATGAGACCAATAAAGCATTGGCTTTGAAATTTTTCCACTGAAAATTTTTTTCATAAATGAATTAACAATTTTCATAAATACAAACCTCTTCCATCTCTAGGGAGTTAATCACCGGGACGTAAAACGCGTACTGAAAACTGTGTCCAAGCACAATCCACATCAAACTAACGACTCGTAAACCATTCAAACAGTCCAAATTTCCTTCAGAAGTTTTCGCTGAAAATAATTTTTTCCCATTTGTCAGCACTGAAAACGCAATGTGAAYGTTGGGTTCCTTATTTTCGACRTACTGATAAACGAAGAAATCGTACAAAGTGCTGATAACAACAATAATTGCAAAAAACGAAAAAATCACACTGAAAAAAAAAAACTGAAAAAATATTTCAGTGAATTTTTTTTTACATTGCCACAATTGCCGCCCCCGTGAGTGGTTTTCCCTCCCCATCATCGCAAAAATCCCCCACGAAAATGAAATGCAAGGGCGATTTCAGCTGATTTTCAAGAACGTTGCTCACATTTTGTAGATTTTTCACACTGCAAGCTTCAGGGACACACAAACCGACTGAAAACCGCCCCTGAATGTACAATTCGGCCTCCTGGTCCTCCCGCGCGGTTTCAGCCTGAAAAAACCCGTAAAAATCCGGTTTTTGGGTCGAAATTTTACCAGAAATTGTGAAAAAAAATCCTTCAGTTGTTGCGACGCGAATTCCTCGTGGGGCTGAAACAAAGTCGTGCAATATTTTCCCTTCACTTCGTGKATTTTCAGGCATTCGTCGTAGTTTCCCACATGCATGATGTTTCCGGTTAAAATTCCGGTTTGGGGCTTTGCGCTCGCGTCCAACACTGTTTTSAATTAGTTTTTCAGGCTTTTTCAGGCTTGATACTCACTTTTTTGGGCCCAAGTTTCGTTCCGAAKGCCTGAAAAAAGGCGCAAAAGTTGTGAATTGCATTCATTGTTGTCGAAATTTGACAAGAATTCGAAGAAATTTTGAGGGTCAAATGTGGAGAAAAAGTCAAAATCGGGGACGAATTGGGCGTTTATTGGGTTTAGGAAAACCCAAAGTGTTAACAACTTTAACATCGTGATGAAAAGTGAAATTTGCACCGTGATTGTGGGATTTTGTTTGAAAAA
>NW_025400985.1:806653-811960 GCF_015345945.1 Tribolium madens
AAAATTCTGCGAAATAATTATGTTTTTAGCTGTAAAATGTGCTTAAAATGGCAAAATTTTCAATTTTTGACCCGATTTAGCGAGTTTTTGATTTTGTAAAAATAAAACTATTTTTTACTAAATTTGGAGATTTTTGACTTATTTTTGAGAAAATTTGTGGAAATAATTGATTTTTGTAACTGAAAATGTACAACAATCTTGAAAAAGACAAAAATTATAAAATATTCGCTAAAACTTCAAATTTTAGTTCAAAAAAACGTGCTTTAAAGGTTGAAAAAGGTATAAAAATAAAAATATTTTGACCTAATTTAAACGTGTTTAAAAAAAACAAATCTTAAATAAATAAATCTCTGCTTCAAAAAAATCCAAATCAAACAAAATAGTTTAACAATTTTGTTATAACTCGATAATTTTTTAGTCAGTTTTAACTAAATTTGTCAAAAAAGGCTTTATCTCAAAAACGTGCGCAAAAAAGACGACCAAAGTAACATCATTTTTGACGTAATTTATTGACAAAATTTTGCGAAATTATGTGTTTCTAGCCGAAAAAATGCTAAAAACACTTGAAAAAAAAGCAAAATTAATGTAATTTATGGCCCAAATTAGCGTTTTTTGGATCTGTTTCGTATAATCTCTTGAAAGAAACAAATTAAACCATTTTTTTATTATTTTTTTATTTTTATGTGACCAACAGTGCAGTACAGTTTAGTGTGTTGCATAACCAGTGTTGAATTGAACTGTCAATTTGTAAAGTTGTTAGTTTTATTTTTGTAATAAGTTAATTAGGATCAAATGCTAATTTAGTGTCTTTCAAATATGTTTTTCAGTGCAGTTTTGTGAAAATTTATCGATTGTAATGGCTTGTGATATTCTAGGTCCAGGCTGGTTTGTTAGGTTAGGTAACGGTTATTTTCGTTTCTTACTCATGTTTTTACAGGAATATCTCCGAAAAAGGCTTGGAGATAATAACCGAAACCAATAAAATCACTAACAAGTCTCAAATACTGAAAAATGCGCTTAATGTGAGTTTTTTTCTTCAAAATTGACCAAAATTTAATTTGTTATTTTTAGTCTGATTTGAAAGAAATTGGAAGCCCAGTTTTAGCTAAAATACTTAATAAGAGTAATGTTTCTCAGGTGAGAGCATTTTAAGTGTAACCACCAATGAGAAATTGCCTTTTTTAGGTTGTTTTACAAATCCAAAAAATTCGCAATATATCAGCCCCCAAGGCCAACGAGAAGTCTCAAGCAGCCCCCCGGATGCTAAAACTAGTCCTAACTGATGGTGAAACGTACATTCAAGCAATTGAGAYCGCCCCAGCCCCCTCAATCAGCGATAAAACGCCCCCAGGAACCAAAATATTCATCAATTGGGCAAAAATCTCCTCAGGTTATTTACTCCTTGACTCAAAAAACTGTTCCCTGCTCGGGGGCAAAGTCCCTGCACTTTACGAAAAGTGGGAAATTGCCAAAAGTGTTCACAATCACCACCGACAAAACGGTAATTTTTTTCGTAAAATTTAATTTTTTCACAAAAGGCGCTTCAGAGGGGCCCCCAGCGTGGGTCAACTTCGGGGGCAAAATCCAGGAGATTCAAGACAAAGACTTCAAATCGTTGGACAAAACTGAAGTGAAGGAAAACACGAAATTCGATTTGTTGAGACAGGATGCGATAGCTGAGGCCACTTCGGGGGCTGTTAGGAAGGTCTTCGGGGGCGGTACGAAGCCCCAAACGCAGCCCCAGTTTCCGAAGAGCAACAAAAAACCCGATTTTGTCAAGAAAGGCCCCAAAAATCGAGTGGAAGTGGACGAAAAGCCCCAAAAACCCCCCGAGAGGGTGTCCTTGTTTGATTTTCTTGAAGACAAGTTGCCCACGAATGAGCCCCCCAAACACGATAAAAATAAAAAAAATGCCAATTTTTATCAGAAACAAGATAATTTTTTTAAGCCTAGAAATGAGGGGGCCCAAATGAACGGTTTGAGTAACAGTTTTGAGAAAATGGCCCTTAATTCGCAATTTGCGAGTCGGAGTCTCAAACAGCATTTGAATTTGGGGCCCCCTCGGGGGAAAAACCCCCCTGATAACACGAATCAGTGGAGAGTGGGGGATGATTGTGTTGCTAAATATTGGGAGGATGGCAAAGTAGTTTTCTACTTTTTGGTTTTGAAATTTCTTATTTTTTATTTTTTCAGTACTACAATGCTAACATAACTGCCGTAACTGAAAAAACCTGTGTGGTTAAATTTAAGGGTTATGGAAATATGGAAGAGGTGCTGAAAAGTGATTGTCTTCCAGCTGAAACTAACAAAAAAACGTATTCAGGTTGGTTTTTGTTGGTTGTTGTTTCAGGGATAGGCTGAATTGTTGTTTTTCAGGACCTATGGAATTCAGGAGGAATACTAGGACGTACAGGAGGCAATAACATGATATTCAGTGTTGTTTTTCTACTAATAAATTATTTCAAAATCACGTAAAGTTTTTTTTTTATTTGGTTTAGTATCATGTAAAGCGGGCTTTAACGTCAAATTTGACATTTCAAAWCGTCAAAATGACAGTGCTAAAAATATATTAACGTATATAATAACGTTTTATGCACTTTTTTGAGTCTTTAAGACTTCTAGAAATGTAAAAAACGTTAAATGGATCAATTTTAAAGTTGAAATTTTTTTGTATTTTTTTCGAGATTTTGGTCAATTTTAGGCACCCGGAGCAGTCTAATGGCAATAACTCCGGACTTATTGGTAATAACCTCTTATGTTTGGTACCGTTGGAAAGCAAATTTAATTTTCTATCATATCCAAAAAAGATTACTGTTCTACGATAAATAGTTATCGAGAAAATTTCTGATAAAGTCAAAAATATCAAAAATCTAAATCCGCTTATAACTTCAAAACTATTAGGAATTTTGCAGTTTTTTTGACGCCAATCGATTCCCCGGAACATTTTACATAGGTTTAGGTCAAAGTATTATATCATTGAGGCACAGTTTATTTACAATTTACAAAACAAAAAAAAGTAAAAATTTGTTAACACCCCCCCCTAAAAATCTAGTGTTTTTGAACATGTCTCAGATTCGATTTAAACCTATCTTATCCGATAGATTTTGACGCGCTGATTACGAATTTGCCAAGTATTTTGCGCTATCTCCTTTAGTTTCGCCGTAATCGCCGTTTAAAAATACAATTTTTTTTGCGAGATATCGACTTGGCTTTGGCCTCAGTCGATAGATTTTCTTACGCTGATTACGATGGAGTTGAAATTTTTGCTCTAAGTCTTATAGTTTGGCCGTAATCGCCGTTCAAAAAGTCAAAATTGTCAAAATTGTGAAACTTTAAACGCGTTTTTCTACGAAACTATAAGATTTAGAGCAAAGAGCTAAAAAACATTAAAGTTAGCTTAAAATTATCTATTTACTGGCGCAAACCGGAAGTCGCTCCGGGTTATGGYTCCGGGTACAGAGCCATTTTTAGTTTTTTCAAAAAAAAATTMATATCTCAAAAACTATGAGTCTTAGGTCAACARGGTTTGTACAGGCGTGTTCTCCGGTTAATTTTACATATAGTACTAGTTTTTCATAAGAATAAAAAAAWWTTGATTTTTTTGGTCAAAATCGGATTTTTCTAGACTTATTCTTAACTTTATTACTCAATATCTCAAAAACTATGCATCGTAGAATATTTTAACTTGTTGCATCGTGTTCAGCGAGTAATTTTACGTCTAGAAAACCATATTTCAAGCATTTTTACGACTTTTACTAAATTGACTATTTTTACGATTACCGCTCACCTTCAAAAACTCAAAAAATTCAAAATTTTTGAAACTTGATCCAATGGCGTCTTATGCACTTATTTTAGTCTTTAAGACCTCCAGATATGTAAAAAACGTTAAATGGATCAATTTTAAAGTTGATTTTTTTTTTGATTTTTGTCCAAATTTTGGTCGATTTTTGGCACCCGGAGTGGTCTATTGCGAATAACTTCGGACTTATTGGTAATAACCTCTTATGTTTGGTACCGTTCGAAAGTAAATTTAATTTTCTATCATATCCAAAAAAGATTACCGTTCTACGATAATTTTGATAGTCAAAATTATCGAAAATATAAATTCAAAACTATTACGAATTTTGCTGTTTTCTTGACGCCAATCGATTCCCCTGATCATTTTACAACATTACTTGATGGAATGTTGCTTTCTTTGTGACCTTTTAGAACACTTTTAGTGAGAAATCTCCCTCAAAAACGCCAAAAATGACTAAATTATTTTTGAAAAACTCAAACAACCCCAAAAGTGAAGAATAACCAAAATAGATGAAACATTTTATTATTTTTGTGTTTTTTAAACATGTAAGAATGTTTCTGTTCTAAGAATTGTGAGAAATTATACAAAAATACACCAAATGAGGTGAAAAATTATAATTTTCGCTTTTTTTAATAAAACTTTTCAGGCCTTTTTACTTAATAAAACTTAATAAAACAAGTTAAAAATCTCCAAATTAGGTAAATTTTTGTCTTTTTTAGGTGAGAAAAACATCCAAAATTTACTAATTTAGGTCACAAATGATTTTACTTTTGCGTTTTCCGAGCGTTTTTTACTATTTCAGACAATAAAAGTATGTTTTTAAGGCAAAATTTTTGTTTTTTTAGAAGATTTTATTAAAATAGACCAGAAAATCACTAAATTAGAAAGACCTTTTTTTTGAAAAACCTCGCTGAATAATGAAAAACCAAAATACATGGAAAATTCTATTATTTTAGTTTTGTAAAAACGTAAGATGTTACTGTTCTAAAAATTGTGAGAAATTGTTCAAAAAAATACCAAATGAGGTAAAAAATTATAAGTTTCGCCTTTTTTGTTAATACTTTTCAGGCAGAACAAAACAAGTTAAAAATCTCCAAATATTTTTGTCTTTTTTGGGTGTTTTGGAGACATACAGATCCAAAATTTACCAATTTAGGTCACAAATGATTTTAGTTTTGCGTTTTCCGAGCGTGTTTTACTATTTCAGACAATAAAAGTATGTTTTTAAGGCAAAATTTTTGTTTTTTTTTTATAAGATTTTGTTAAAATGTTATTTTTGTGTTTTTTATACATGTAAGAATGTTTTTGAACCAAAAATTATGAGAAATGAGGTAAAAAATTATAATTTTCAGCTTTTTCAACAATGAAATATTCGAGACATTGCCCTTCCATAAGCTTTGGTCATGTCTAAACAAAAAAAAGAAATAATGTGGTCGCATTAGCTCATAGAACACACCAAATTTAATTTGTTGATTGTTAATTTACTAATAAAAAATGTATAAAAAAAG
>NW_025400985.1:813995-816347 GCF_015345945.1 Tribolium madens
AGGCCAACATTGTGTGTTTCCCCCCGTTGATAAAATCCTGGGGACATTCATTATCCAACAACATGGTTTCTGAAACAAATCACTGAAATTCCTGCMAAATTTCAGTCAAAATCCCCACCTTCCCCGTCGGTGACCCTGTAGAGGGCATAATCCTGCGGATTGGTGATCCTCGCCTTGTGGGCGATGATATTGCACACATCTTTCGTCGTCATGTGTGGCTTCGCCGGCAAGGTTTTCGTCAGAATCGACCCGTGCAACTCATCAGGAACGACAACTTTCAGCACCGACTGAAAAAAAAAACATTTCAGTGCGTTTTCAGCAATTTCAGCACTGCTTACATCATTCTTTACATTACTCTTGACGTTCTCCACACAACTTTCTTTGAAATTTTTAAGTACGTGAACGGCCGACGAGAGCGTCGTCAGGTAGTAGCCCCCCTCGCCGGAGAGGAGGGAGGGGTGGAGCAGCCCCCACATGTATTCAGCTTCGATTTCAGCAGCGACGAAATTCGTTTTGACTAAAACCCACACGAAAAGGGGGAGGAAGTCGTCGGCGCCCAACTGAACGGATTTTCCAGAGCCGGTCAATTGGCCGGTTTTCACCTGAAATGGGGGCTTTAGGCGGGTTTTGGGGGGATTTGGGGGTTTTACCGAATTGAAAATTGTAGCAATGGCGGCGAGGAGGTACTCCAGTTTCTCCAAGGGGGAGTCGGCGCTTTGGAGACGCTGCAAGTACTGCGAGATTGTGGAGAGAGAGCTTTCGGAAGGCAGAGTGATTTTAGGCTGAAAAATTTTTTTTTTTCAAAAATTCAAAAATAACAACAAACAAATCGAATTGTCAATTTAGGTGTTGTCAAAAATTAGTTTTTAGTGAGAAATTTCCCTCAAAAAGGCACCAAAACTACCAAATTAGGTGTAGCACGTTTTTGAGCTAAAAGACTGATTTATTTTACAAAATTTTGTTAAAATAGGGCAGAAAATCACTAACTTATCTCCCAAACTAAGCAAAAAATAACTAAACTTGATCGAAGATTGCGTTTTTGAGCTAAAAATTCGTGTTTTTTTCCTAAAATTTTGCTAAACTCCAAAAAAACAACACAAAATTACGTCAAAAATGATTATTTTTGACTTTTTCAAGAAAGCAAGAGTATTTTGTTTACGACCACAACTTGTCATTTCATTAAGTAAAATCTGCTAAAACAATACTAAAGTGGTCTTATTTTTGCCTTTTCCTGGCATTTGAGAATGCTTTTTTGAGAAATTTCGCTCAAACATATTCAAAATTTACAAATTTGGGTCAAAAATGATGTTACTTTTGCGTTTTCCGAGCGTTTAGAACACTTTTAGTGAGAAATCTACCTCAAAATTATTAAGTTAGGTGTATTTTTGATGTTTTAGACCATAAAAAGTGTGTTTTTAAGCTAAAATCTTGTTTTTTACCAGAAAATCACTAAATTAAAAAGACACTTTTTTTCGAAAAATTTTGACAAACAAGGCGAAAAATAACCAAAACTAATGGAAAATTGTATTATTTTTGCGTTTTTGAACGTTTTTGCACGTTTTTGAGCTAAAAACTCGTAAAATTGTGATAAAGAGTACCAAAAAAGCAAAAATGAGGTGAAAAAATTTTTATTTTCACTTTTTCAACAAAAACAAGTAAAAAATCACCAAAATTTTTTTCAAGAAAATTTGTTCAAAGTTTTTTTCGCAAAATTTTGATTTTAATTTGTTCAAAAATAGCACAAACTTGACACTTCATTAAATAAAATCCAATAAAACAATACAAAAACGCCTTATTCTGCTTTTTTAGAGCGTTTCAGAATGCTTTTTTTGAGAATTTTCGATCAAACAATCCAAAAAATCATCGAAAACAGTGCAAATAATTTTTTTCGACTTTTTCAAACTGTGTTTTACGCGAGATTTCGATCAAACAAGAAAAAATTCACCAAATTGGTTCAAAAATTGCATGATTTTTATTGTTTTTGAGCTTTTTTTTTAAACAAAATTCGTTCAAACAAGGATTTTTACAACATCAAACTAAAACTACTAAATTAGGTGTATTTTGCCATTTTAAACCGTAAAAGCATGTTTTTGAGCTCAAAACTCGTAAAATTGTGATAAACAGTAYCAAATGCGGTAAAAAATATTTATTTTTTGACTCAATTTTCGCGAAAGAAAGGCGTGCCTGACGTTTTWAAAAAAGTCCAGAATTTTTTTAAATCCAATTTGGTGTTTTTGCACAGTTTTATCTCAAAAATATGCTCAAAAAAACAAGGTGAAACATCATTTTTACACTGTTTTCGATCAAATTTCGTGATTTTTCGGGTTTGTGTTATTTTTGAACAAATTAAAA
>NW_025400985.1:819881-822294 GCF_015345945.1 Tribolium madens
TTTAGCAAAAATTTTGCCCAAACTAGTCGAAAAATACTAAATGATCATATTTTTGCCTTTTGAGGTTTTTTTCGCTGAAACAGATGCAAAATGTATAAATTTGTATCGAAAATGATGTTTTTCTAGCTTCTTTCGAGCATTTTAGTGGGAGATTTCCCTCAAAGAGGCCAAAAAACTACTAAGTTAGGTGTATTTTTGCCATTTCAGACCAAAAGCACGTTTTTCGTACAGGATTTTGCTGAAAATCATAAATTAGAAAGGCACTTTTTTTAAAACAAGACAGAAAAGTACTACATTTGAATTAAATGAACATTATTTCAAGTTCTAAAAACTTGCTTTTTTGAACGTTTTAGCATGTTCTTGAGATTAAAACTCAAATTTTGATAAAACTTCATCAAGACAAGAAAAGAAATAACGACATTAAATCGAAAATGATGTTATTTTTCAATTTCTCAAGCATTTAAAAAGTTCTTCAGCCAGAAATGCACTTTTTTTTGCAAAATTTCGTCCAAACCAGTCGAAAAATCAATAAAAATTGTACTATTCTTGCTTCTTCAAGCAGTTAAATTCGTTTTTGAACTAAAAAACTAAGTTTTTTAAATCAAAACCCAGCAAATTAGGTCAAATATGATAATATTTTCGCCATTTCAAGCATTTTTGAAGCTTCTTAGTAAAAAATTTGTTTTAGAAAGATCCAAAAATTACCAAATTAGATCTACTTTTGACATTTTCGARAGTAAAAGCATGTTTTTGGGCTGGAAACTGCTTCTTTTGGCAAAATTTCGCTAAAATAAACTACAAAATCACTAAATAAAATTTATTTCAAAAAAATTTTCAAGGGTCAAAAAAAAATTTTTTTCCAAAAATTTGTCTCGTTGGATTTCATTTGTTATTGACCCTAATTCGAGAAATTTGGTTCAAAGAAGTTAAAAAATCGCCAAATCTAGTCAAAAATTATACTACTTTTACATTTTTTTTTTAATATAAGCATTTTTGTGCTAAAACTCGGCTTTTTTGGCAAAATTTCGCAAAAATGACGTGAACAAAGGTGTTTTTTCGCGAAATTTTACCGAAACGGTCCAAAAAAAAAGAGTTTTAACCAAAAAAAGCCCAAATTTTACCATTTTTTGCCATTCTCGAGAGTATGTTTTTGAGCTAAAAACTTGTTTTTTTGCAAAATGCTAAAATAATTGCTAAAATAAGCCAGAAAATTACTAAATTTGAATCAAATCAACATTATTTCAAGTACTTTCTTTCTCTAACCTCTGTGTTTGTAGTAACTTGGTTGAGTTCAGTCCAGGGGTCCGAAAATTCGGTGAGTTCGCTGATTTCTGAGGGCGGAGCCTTCGGTACTCTCTCGACGTTGTCATAGGCCGACATTCGACATAATTCCTCATCGGTGGTAATTTCCGTCGAAGTTCGAATATCAGGAAACCTTTTTGAGATCATATCCTGAACCGTTGTCCTGTCATCCGGATCAGGAGTGTAAGGATGGATCGATGATATTAATGTGTTGATCACGGGCCAATCAGAATCGTAATCTGGATCACTCGATTCCATTGTTTCACATTCGCTGCCTGAAAATATGAATCAGTAAAAAAATCACTGAAATTGTGAAACAAACTACTTCGAAATGTCCACCCATTATCGACCTGCCAACTGTCATTAAYTCGCGTTGTTTTTATGGAAGGGGGCTGCACTGGCTTCACTTCCGGTTTGCGAAGCCCCGGGAAGCGCTGTTTGGGGCTCAGGTTGTCCGCAGAAGACGACATCACTGCCAACAAAACACTCAAGTAAGAAAGAGATAACGGTTTTATCGGCCGGTTTTTCGACATACAGGGTGATTGAGAAATTCAAAATAGATAACAGAAAAAGTGGAAAAAATTGAAAATGAAACATAAATGATTAGGAAATCCATTTACCCACCTTTGTTTGTSTGACAACCGGTACATGTTTTGCATTTAAAGCTCATTAAAAACCTCATTAACTAAATAAAAATATTCTGCCTTTATTTTTAGAAAATGTAAAAACGTTATAATAGCCAAAAATAAACTATTTTTTATTCAACGTCCATTGTTTATGAGTTAGTTTGTAAATTATAAATTCTGAATAATTTTAACTGTAAAAGATAAATTTTACAACAAAAAAAATACTTAATGTTAAAGCAAAATATTGCAGTATTGCAATCTGTGAGAATTTTCGCTTGATAACGGAAAATTCACTCAAAAAAACCCAAAAAATCTTGATGAAATTAACATTATTTTAAAATTTTTCCTGACATTTTAACAAAAATCTCAGTTACAAATTAATGCTATGATTGAGCCTTTTTTGGGAAATTGTGCTCAAACAAAAGGAAAATTTACCAAATTTAGTCAAAAATAAACCAATTTTTGCCATTTTTTGAATGTTCTTG
>NW_025400985.1:822455-823518 GCF_015345945.1 Tribolium madens
TTTATTAAAAAAAATCGTTTAAAAATACTCAGAAACAAATTAAATCGAAAAATGATATACGAAGCATCAGCTGAAAACTTACTTTTTTCGAAAAAAAAATCAGCAAATTTGGTCGAAAATCATACCATTTTTGCTTTTTCAACGTTTTAGCATGTTTTTGAAATAAAATCTCTTGATAAAACTTCATCAAGACAAATGCAAAATTTCGTCCAAACCAGTCAAGCAGTTAAATACGTTTTTGAGATAATAAACTAAGTTTTTTTCGCTAAAACAGACCAAAACTTACCAAATTACTCGAAAATGATAATATTTTTGCCGTTTCAAGCATTTTTGAACCTTCTTAGTAAAAAAGTTTGCCAAATATTACCAAATTAGATCGAAAATTATGCTACTTTTGACATTTTCGAGAGTAAAATATGTTCTTGAGCTAAAACCTTGTAACCACAAACTTACTTCAGATTCAAATTGCTATTCTATTTTGGTCTATTTCATTGGACTTAATTTGGGTTTAGTGACTTTTTTCAACTCAACAAATTAAATCAAAAAATATGCTATAAGAGGCATGAACTAAAAAAAATCGTCAAATTTGTTCGAAAATCATACTATTTTTGTTTTTTGGGAAGTTTTAGAATGTTTTTGAGATGAAAACTCAAAATTTGATAAGACTTCATCAGGACAAGACAAAAAATCACAAAATTATATCGAAAATGAAGATATTTTTCATTTTCTAAAGCGTTTAAAATTCAAATTAATCTAATTTCGCTTGATTTGATATTGACCTAAACTCCAGAAGTTTCCTTCACAAAAAACAACAATATCGCCAGATTTGGTCGAAAATCAAACCAAATTTACTAATTTATTAGAAAATAAATTCGAAGTCGAAAAATAAGTCGTAGGCAAAATAAACAACTCGAATTGTGCATTATTTTTTTTACCGTTAAAATCTGAAAGAAAAAAGAAATATTCGCCTTTGAGTCGTTTTATTTCATTTTCGGGAGTGAAATATAGTTTTTAACTACAAACTGTTTTTTTCCACAAAATAAACCGGAAAAGTAGTAGGAAA
>NW_025400985.1:830877-832018 GCF_015345945.1 Tribolium madens
TAAAACGGACCAAAACTTACCAAATTATGTCAAAAATAATAATATTTTTGCCGTTGCAAGCATTTTTTAACCTACTTAGTAAAAAATTTTTGCCAAAAAGGCCCAAAAATTACCAAATCAAATCGAAAATTATGCTACTTTTAACATTTTCAAAAGCATGTTATTGAGCTAAGAACTTCTTTTTTCGCAAAATTTCGCTAAAATAGGCCACAAAATCACTAAATTAGCGTTCTATTTATTTGGCCTGTTTCACTGGATTTAATTTGGTGACCCAAAAACGTACTTTTTTTCGAAAAATTTCATTCACAGGAAGAAAAATCACCAAGTGCTACTTTTTCGAGCGTTTAACATGTTTTTGAGTTAAAAGCTGTTTTTTTAAGATTTTGCAAAATATTTGCAAAAATGACTAAATTTGGTCGAAAATTACGTTATTTTTAACTTTTTTAGTTGGAAATGCGACATTTTGCTCAATCGACAATGGTGTTTTTTGCCTATTTTTAAGTAAAAATCTTAATTGATTTTGATCAAAACATGCCCAAGAATCAATTTTTGAGCCAAAATTAAAATTTTTCTATAATATCCAAATTAGGGGTCGTAAACGACATTATTTTTGCCTTTTTTGAGTAAAATTTTACCCAAATGGCCCAAAAAATTAGGAAATTAATTTGAAAATGGTATATTTTTTGGTATATTTTTTTAAACTTGGGGTTAAGATAAAAAATACTTTTGGCGGAAATTTTTTGCCACTTTCAGTAACAAAATTCTAAATTCCATAGTTTTTCACAAAAAGAGGTTTTTTGCGTTTTTTCGATACAATTCTTTTCAGAAGGTGTAGCTTTTTTACAAAACATTTTTGATAAATGTTTATAGGAAAGTTTTGTCATAAAATTGAATATTCTTTTACCTGTTCAAATTTGTAACAATAAAAACGAAACACCTTGTATAATAAAATGCATTCAAAAACATTATTACAAGTCCAGAAGATATTTAATTTGTTTTTGGGACAAAAAAATTTTTTTTAGAAAATTTGGCTAAAATAGGCAAATTAGGAGTCTAACACGACATTATTTTTGCCTTTTTCAAGTAAAATTTTACCCAAATGAGCCAAAAAATTAGCAAATTAAGTTGAAAATGGTATATT
>NW_025400985.1:832118-833552 GCF_015345945.1 Tribolium madens
TAACGTTAATTTGGCTTGTAAATTGACATTATTTAGCTCTGTTTCGCTCAATTTTCAACGAAAAACTCTTTTTTCTTTAGTAAAACATTGTTAAAACAAGCCAAAAATCACCAAATCGAGAGAAACATTTCCTRAAAAAAGAGCCAAAATATCAAAATCTGCGTAATTTTGTATTTTCGTAAGTGAAAAGCGATAATAAAAAAATTAATTTCAAAGAACAAAAATCGAGAAATAGTTTTTAAAATGCTTTATTTTCACAATTCGAGGTAAATAACAATTCTTTCTAGAGATTAATTAAAACGTGCATAATTAAGACGCCATGAATGCCTCTTTGGTCAAACCAACCTGAAACAAAACTGTTATTAAAATCAACATTTGCAAGAAAATATCACACCGATTCGGCTTCTTTTTTAACACATGCAGCCATCGAAGCAGCACTTTCGCAATGATCATCTGACATTTGCTCTAAAACCACAAAAAAAATCAACAAAAAAACACAAAAACACAAAACATACTCTTCGCATCGCAAGCATCGATAACTTTCATAATTTATTTTAGACTATTTTGAAGAATATAGCTCGTTTTTGAGCAAGAAACTCATTCATTTTCCAAAATTTTGTCAAAACAACTCAAAAAAAACACATTTTATTAATTGACGTTAATTATTTCCTCTGTTACGAAAAATTTAGCTCATTTGGGCTTTAACAAATTACATCAAAATGACCAGAATTTTCTCCTGTTTTGTTAAACTTTTTAGCAAATTTTTGTTTTTAAAATTAGCAAATTAAATAATTGGCGGTATTTTGACCTATCTCAAGATATTTAGTTTACAATTTCTTGGTTTCTTTCGTTTGAGTSAGTTAATTTTTGACCAAAAACTCACTTTTTTGCAAAATTTCGCCAAAATAAGGCTATAAATAATTAAAGTAGATCAAAAATAACGTTATCTGAGACTGTTTTGAAAAAAATAGCTCGGTTTTTAACGAGAAATTTATTTTTTTTTAGTAAAATCTCTTCAAAAAACGCTAAAAAAGTACAAAAAAGCCAAAAAAATGGCAAAGTAGACCAAAACTAACATTATTTTATACTCTTCTGAAAGATATAGTTCGTTTATAAAAAATAAACTTATTTATTTCTCAAGATTTCCTCAAGAAAGCAGAAAATTTAACAAATTTKATGAAAATTGACACAATAATTTTCCCTTGTTTTGCTCAATTAGTAAAAAATTCACTTATTCCGTTAAAAAATCTTAACATTGACAAATTGAATCATAATTAACGTTATGTTGACCTTTTTCGAGATAATTAGACGAGAAACTTACTTATATTTCGCAAAATTTTGTCACAAAACCCAAAAAACAATAATTTTTTGGATGAAAATTGTCGATAATTTGTCCTGTTTCAAAAAAATTAATTTATTTTTGAGCGAGAAACA
>NW_025400985.1:836803-837956 GCF_015345945.1 Tribolium madens
ACAAACGCTTAAACATGTGCTTTACTAGAAAACATCGAAAAACTATGTCGAAAATCAGAACATTAACTGAAAAATAACAGTATTTTTGCCTTTTTTTAAGACTTTAAAAACGTTTGTGAAAAAAAAAACAGTTTTTTAAAAATATTTTTAAAATTTTTTTCGGTGTGTTTTATCCAAAAACCAAAAAACTTGCCAAAAAAATGAGTAAATTATGTCAAAAATTACATTATTTCCTGCCTTTTTCGAGACTTCAAACACGTTTGTTTTTTTAAGATTTTGCTATATTTTCTCAGTTTTYCTTAAAGATCAAAAAAATTGCTAAATTATGTCGAAAAATTACTCATTTATGTAGAAAATAACATTATTTTTGCCTTTATTCAACGTTTTGGCATGTTTTTCAGTCAAAAAAACACCAAATTGGATTGAAAATGTTATCATTTTTTCAAGATTTCGCTAAAACACTAAATTCACTACACCACTAAATCGGCAACTTTTTGCCATTTTGTAGCCCAAAAAATTAGCCAAAATGTATTTTACACAAAAAAATCGCCAAATTATGTCGAAAAATCATTACATTAATTGAAAAATTACTTTTGCCTTTTTTTAAACTTTAAAAACGTTTGTGAGAAAAGAAAAAAAATTTTTAAATTTTTTTCGGCGTGTTTTACCCAAGAACCAAAAAAACAAATTATGTTAAAAAATGAATAAATTATGTGGAAAATAACATTAGTTTTGTCTTTATTGAGCCTTATGACATGTTTTTCAGTCAAAAATGCACGTTTTTACCGAAAAACACCAAATTGGATTAAAAATGTTATTATTTTTAACATTTTCAAACACTTAAACACGTTTTTAAGCCAAAAACTTATTTTTACCAGATTTCGCTAAAACAAGCCAAAAAATGACTAAATTTGATCCAGAAACTCGTGAATTTCGCAAGATACCGTCAAAATAAGCCAAAAATTATCAAAGTTTATTAAAAAGTACGCTATTTCAGATTATTTCGACAGATTTAGTGTAAGATTTAATTTAGATTTTTCAAGCACTAGAATCTCAATCTTTTCGCAAAAAAATGTGTTAAATCGACAAATAATACCAAAAAGGACATTATTTTTGCCTTTTTCGGGACCTAAAACACGTTATTGAGAAAAAA
>NW_025400985.1:838056-839783 GCF_015345945.1 Tribolium madens
CAATTTGTGGAAATTTTCAAAAATAAGAAGAAAATCAGAAACAGCGTAAATTTTCAACAAATTTGGTAATTTTTTGACCTTTTGCACCAAAATCTAACAAAGTGAGCTTTGTGCTCAAATTTGAGTGAAAAAACTAAAATATATAAAAGTGAAGTAAGCCAAAAAAACATCAATTTTTAGTTATATATAAAATCAAAAAAATTTTTTTTGTATTAAATAGGGTAAGTCCGGGAGAGGTGGACCACATTTATAGTTAAATATTCTCCGAACTCACCATACCTCAAATGTGGGGTTTAACCGAAACACCCTGTATAATAAATAAGATTGTAATTAGACGAAGAAGTAAAAAATTGAAAATATTTCAATTTAGAAATTTTTTTTTGTAAACTTGGATATTAAAAAAAGAAAAACAAATTAATTTTTTTATACGTTTTTCTCAAAAAATTTCAATTTTAGGTTTAATGAAATCACATTTAAAAAAAATTCAACAAAATTAACAAAGAATCAATCACAAAATTGAAAATTTGATTATTTTTAGTTTAGTTTCAAGGCGCTAACTGTAAGCCAAACCTTGTTTACCAACTTTTTTATTATTAACACTAAAAATATCAGAATCCAATATTTTCGAAATTTTGCAAAAAAGAACAAAAAAAAACTTTTTTTTAAAGTAAAATTCAAATTGGCCAAATTTTTGCAAAAAAAGAGAAATCAAAAAAGCTTGACTGCTGTCTAGAAAAAAGTTTAAGACCAAATTGCTTTTTTTTAATAATAAATTAACACTAAAAATATCAGAATTCACTATTTTCGAAATTTTGCAAAAAAGAACAAAAAAAATACTAAACTGTTTTCAAGTACAAAATTGACGATTTTTGGCTCATTTTAGTTGAAATTTAAAGGAGAAGAGCATTTTGTGTAAATTTGAAAAATGAAAAAAGTTTAACAAATTAATTTTAGTTTTACTTAAAACGCATTAAAGAGAAAATAATTAATCACAAAATACTATAAAACAAAAAAAGAATCAATTTTGAAAATTTCATGAACAAAGTCCTGTTTTCTCATATTTTTCTATTATCATAAATTTTAATAACTTGACAACTTAACAATAACAAACAAAAAATGGAACTAATATCTAAATGTTTTTTAAAGAAAAAAAAAATACAGTCCAAATGCAAGGTGTTAAAAAAAGATTGTAAAACATTTCAGGAGGTAGTAGTATTGACCAAAATAAATAAACCGAAACAATAAGACTTTTTGTTTGTTTTGGTTCATACCATAAATATTTTACAAAATTAGTTTTTATGCATAGTTTGAGGGTAACTTTTTTGTTTTAGTGTTAGAAAACAATTTTTTTGCGAAATTTTATTAAATTCTTCTTACATTTTCAGTGATTTTAACTAAAAAAAATGATCAAATTTTCAATTTGTGGAAAATAAGAAGAATATCAGAAACAGAAACCTTTTGCACCAAAATCTAACAAAGTAAGTGAGCTTTGTGTTCAAATTTGAGTGGRAAAACCAAAATATATAAAAGTGAAGAAACCAAAAAAAAAAAACATMAATTTCCATGTAATTCGGCACAAAATGAGTAAAAAACGAATAAAACAAAACTTTACAAATTATTCAGGCAAATCTACTTAAAAATTTAGTTTTCTCATGACTTCTCATAATTTTTTTTTATAGGGTAAGTCCGGGAGAGGTGGACCACATTTAAAGTTAAATATTCTCCAA
>NW_025400985.1:842142-843170 GCF_015345945.1 Tribolium madens
ACTTAAAAATTTAGATTGTTTTAAATTAGCTTTAGTTTTGTATAAAATTGAAAAAAAATGTAATAAATAAGGTAAGTCTGGGAGAGGTGGACCACATTTATAGTGAAATATTCACTAATGTGGACTTTAACCGAAACATCCTGTATAATAAATAAGATTGTAATTAGACAAAGTAAAAAATATAAAATATTTCAATTTTGAAAAAAAAAATTACAGTAACTTGAAAATTTTGTAAACTTGGGAATTAAAAAAAAAAAAAAACAAATTATTGTTATACGTTTTTCTCAAAAAATTTCAATTTTAGGTTTAATGAAATCACATTTTAAAAAAAATACAACAAAACTAACAAAGAATCAATAACAAAATTAAAAATTTGATTATTTTTAGTTTAATTTCAAGGCACTAACTGTAAGCCAAACCTTGTTTATCAACTTTTTTATTATTTACACTAAAAATATTAGAATCCAAAATTTACCAAATTTTTGCAAAAAAAGAGAAATCAAAAAAGCTTGACTGCTGTCTAGAAAAAAGTTTAAGACCAAATTGCTTTTTTCGGAATAAAATGACAATTGTTCATTATTCAGTGTACTCTTTTCTTGCATTTTAGTTAAAATTTAATGTAGAAATGCATTCTGGAAATTTGAAAATTGAAAAAAAGAAAAACACTAATTTTGTTCTACGTTTTTCTCAAAAAAATTCTAAAATTTTACTAAATTGAACCTTTGATCATTTTTAGTTAAAATCTTTCAAAAGCTTGTTACCAACGTGCAAAAATCTGACTTTTGAAATATTAACACTGTAAATGTTAGAAGAATTTGAGATTTTTCATTTGAGAGTTTTCAAAATTTTGTCAAAAAGAAAAACAAAATTTTGACATTCAAATTATAATAGTAAAAGTTTGTAATTTAACCCAAGAGAACTGATTTCTTCTTCCCATAAAGTAGAACTGAATTTTCAGAATTTCTAAGTCTGAAAAAATTGTACGTGAAACACAGAAAAAACTTCGTTTCCTTATCTTTTATCTGTTG
>NW_025400985.1:843547-844586 GCF_015345945.1 Tribolium madens
AATTTTTTTTAGTCAAAATCTTACATTTTGTAAACTTGGAAATTAAAAAGTAAAACAAATTAATTAATTAATTGTGTTATGTTTTTCTCAAAAAAAAGACTTGAAAATTATGGAAAATTATAATAAACTGAAAATTTAATCACCTTTAATTAAAATCTAGCAAAACCTTGTTTGCCAACGTGCGAAAATCTATTAACACTGAAAATGTAAGAGAAGATTTTAATTAAAAATGATCGAAGTTTTAATTGCGCATAATTTTCGAAAATTTTTGAGAAAAACGTAGAACAAAATTAGTGTTTTTTTTTTCAATTTTCAAATTTCCAGAATGCATTTTTACATTAAATTTTAACTAAAATGCAAGGAAAAAAGTACAAACAATGGATAAAAGATAAACTGAAAAATAATGAAGAAATCGTCATTTTACTCCCAAAAAAGCAATTTGGTTTTAAGCTTTTTCAGTCAAGCTTTTTTAAACTTTTTTCTAGAAAACCTCCCTTTTTTTGCAAAAATTTGGTCAATTTGAATTTTACTTTCAAAATATTTTTTCTACTTCCGCTAGAAAACAGTTCAGTGTTTTTGCTTAAATTTGTCCTTCCTGTTAATAAAAACTCGACTTTTTTAATGAACCCAAAATTGAAATAGGGCAATTACAGCCCAGTTAAAAGCCTGAGAACTGCATGTTCTTTATTAGCCAGATGGCAGTCTTAACTGTTCCAATTAAACAAAAAAAAATAATTTACTATAACAAAATGTTTTAAAATTGATTCTTTTTTGTTTTATAGTATTTTGTGATTAATTTTTTTTTAAACTGCTCTTTTACTTTGAATTTCAACTAAAATGAACCAAAAATCGTCAATTTGATTCTCGGTTTGAACCTTACCCTCAAAAAACATTTTCGTTTCAGTATTTTTTGTTCTTTTTTGCAAAATTTCGAAAATATTGAATTCTAGTATTTTTTGTGTTAATAATAAGAAATTTGGTAAACAAGGTTTGGCTTACAGTTAGTGCCTTGAAACTAAACTAAAAATAATCAAATTTT
>NW_025400985.1:844686-846029 GCF_015345945.1 Tribolium madens
TTTTCTTAGTTATTTTTTTCTTTCTCTTTCATATTTTTTTGTTTGCTTCACATTTTTACTAATAAAAATAATAAATACATTTTAGTACATAAAAAATTAATGTTTATATTTACATCAAACTTAAGGATTAAACTGGACACGAATTTCGGAAGCAACTTTTTTTTTGCAATTCATTCCAACGTTCTCTTTTTTTTCGTTTTTTTTTACTTTTCTTGAAACATCTATTGCCGCTTAATTAAAGTTTCTCTCTTTTATCTTTTTTCAGCAATTTTTTTATTTTTTGTTTTGTCTTTTTTCTCAAAATTAGAACTCTACTGTTCATTATCTCTTCAATTTCCAAGGGGGTTTAAGAAATTTAAGAAAATATAGTAAAACAAGAATTTTTTGCAATTATTAGAAAGAAAAAATTAAAAAATCGATTTATAAACCGTTTCTCCTTGAAATTAATTTGAAATTCTAGCTTGGTTTACACTAAAATTGTTAGGCCCTTTTTGGAATAAGTGAAGATAATTAAGAAAAATTTGAAATTTGAAAACTTTAACTTATTTTTCGTTATGAATCTTTTGATTTACTCAAGTAGATCATGAACTCACAATAAAAGCAATTTGCTAATTTTCAGGACTGCCAAAATAAGAGCATTATTTTTGTTCTTCTCCTTTTCTTAGTGAATCTTTTTTTTGTTTTCTTCACATTCTTACTAATAAAATTAATGAATAAATCTTGAAACATAAAAAAATAGTGTTTTTTTTATTAGTTACATCAAACATAAAGAATAAATTGGATGCGAAGTTTGGAAGCAACTTTTCAATTGCAATGATTCAGTATTAGTTTTTTTTTTGTATTTTTTTATTTTTTTTGGAACAACAGAGTTCTCTTCTAGTCTTTTATCTTTTTTTGAAGCAATTTTTCTTTTATTCGTTTTTTTCATCATTATTGTCTGATGGGTACAAACTTTTTTACGTTTTTTTTGTCATTGTGTCTAAAACATCTTTTATATGTAGCAGTAATTTCATCGTTTATGCATTAAAATTAGTTTTAAATTTTGTTGCAATTGCAAAAAATATGAAAATTAGAAAATATTTTTTACAATTTGATTATCTTCTTAACACTCGTTTTTTCTTTTCCATTATTTCTTTTTTTGCTTCTTTTTTAATTTTGGTTTTTCTTATTAAGAGCTATTCTTCTTTTCTTGGTCAGTTTTTTCTTTTTTTTTCTTATTTTTCCTTGTTTTAAAAATAAATTTTAGTACAAAAAAATTAGTGTTTTTTTATATTTAAAGATTAAACTGGCCGCGAATTTTCGAATTTTTGTCTCTTTGTTTTTTTTATAGACTTGCGTTTTAT
>NW_025400985.1:848749-850160 GCF_015345945.1 Tribolium madens
ACCAGAAGAAATTTAAGCTTCCTCTTTCAAACGCCAAAAAAACAAATTCGAAATTTTAAAAAAGGGCACAGTTAGCGATTTTGAAAGTGGAAGGTGCAGATTAAATTTTTTTTGAAAAACTCTAAATATTTCAAAAATGGCCAAATTTAGGTAAAGGAAAAGCTGATAAAAACTCTTACCTTTAAGAAAGTTGAGACCGACTTCCGGTATAAATATTGAAAATATTTTCATTTAGTACTTAATGGATTATGGCTATGTACCAATTTTCAAATAAATATAATTATTCAAACTCTCTGTGTAAACTTCAATTTGATATTGTTCACAATTTTTAATTTTTTCAAATTTTGATTTTTTTTTTAAATTAATTGGAATCTTTTCTACTTGATAAAATTTTTTGATTTTTTCTAATAGTATGTATATGTGAAAATTGAATAAATGTAAAAGTTGATAGATTTTAGGTAATTAACATTTTAATATTGAAAATTGGGAATTCTGATAATTTATGGCCAAGTTTGGGATGATGTAAAATATTCCCGTTAATTGAAATTTTTTTTCCCAAATTTATTTAATCACTACTTAAAAAATAACTGAGTAAAGTTGTCAAATCAGCATTTATGCCTTTTTTTAAGGCTGTACCTACTATTTTTAGTGGAGTAAAATTAATTGATTTATTTTGCGAAACACTGGCCCGTTATTTGGTTCTGTTTCAATTAAAATTGTGGGTGGGGGAATTATTTATTGGCTGGTATTTGTAAATTCCGGAATTGATTACGTCCGGATTTGGCGTCCAAATTATGAAATATTTTCAGACATGCCCTCCAATAATTCACTGATTTTGTGATCCAACTTTTTCAATGCAATATCCGCAACTTTCTTTACTAATTTCCCAGGTGGAAATCTGGAAATGATCAGTAGTCTAGACGGTAGCTTTCACGAAAATTTTTCATCGATTATTAGCTTGGTTTCTAAAAGTTTGCAAAAGTCAATTCGCTTGAGGATTGCTCACTCGTGCCTGATAGTAAAATATTTTACTACTGTTTTAATATTGAATGAAGTTTTTATATTTCGTACTTGCGCCAATATCACTACTTTGTTGCTTTAGCTCTAAACAGGATGCACAATACTGAAAATTTGATTTTGGGGTGGAAATAAGTGAATCAGGAATGAATTTTTTGCGTTTTTATAGACCAGGTGTGTTTATGGCCACGTAAAAAGGGCGATTTGGTTTTAATAATTTTTTGGTCGAATTAATTGGAAGTTTCAGTTTTAACAATTTTTTATTGAATTATTAGTGTTAAGTAACATTAAAAAAATAATTTTTTGTAATAAGTAAATTTGTCAATTTCAGAAGCAACTGCTTTTGCAATTTATTATTGTTTATTATTTTTTCGTATTTTTTTACACATCTATT
>NW_025400985.1:850260-851891 GCF_015345945.1 Tribolium madens
AAACTTAATTTTTTTTAAATTAAGTCACAATTGGCAATATTTAAAGTAATTGTTTCTTTACTTGGCAAGAAACTGTTTTTATTTCTCGAAATTTGTCAAAAAAAAGCAAAAAAAGCTAATTTTGTTTAGTCTATTTTGTTCGTTTTAGTCGATTGTCGTAAAATTTCGTCAAAAATCACCAATTTAAATACAAATTAATGCCATTTCAACTCATTTTTAACCAATTATTTGACTTGTTTCACGATATTTTTTTAAAAAATTATAAATTAAATCAAGATTAACGTTAATTAGTCTTGTTTCGAAAAATTTAGCTTGTTTTTCAGCCAGAAACTCATTTATTTTGTAAAGTTTGGTCAAAATGATCAAAATTTATAAATTATAGATTGAAATTGGTGTTATTTTGAGCAGTTTCGCTCAATTTTGAGCAAGAAATGCAGTTTTTTGTTGAGATTTTTGTGAAACGAGTTTAAAATTATTAAATTAGATCAAAACTTATATTGTTTTTGACTGTTAAAAAAACAGCTGCTGTAAGCAAAATTTCGTCAAAAACCAAAAATTTCGATCCATTTAACTCGTTTTTTTGCGCAAAAATTTACTTCTCTAGTTAATAAAGGATAATTTGTTTTAATTAAATCACATTTGGCGCTATTTTAGTCTATATTGTTTAATTTCGAGCAAAAAACTCACTTTGTCTTAAATCAAAATTGTCTTTGAAGTGGTAAGTTTCCAGTAATTTTGTTCGTTTTTTAACAAAATTAACCTTATTTTGGACTGTTTTGTTAGATTTTTTGAACGAAAAATCTTCTATTTTTTTGAGCAAAAAAAAGACAAAGAAACAGCATATTGGTCAAAATCGACGTTATTTTGGCTTGTGTTATTTAACTTAATTAATTTTCACACGAATTAATCAGTTTTTTTTACAATATTTCTCTAAAGCAAGTCCAAAAAACATCAAATTAGATCAATAATAATATTTATACAATTTTGTTCGTTTTAGTTGGTTTTTAAGCGAAAAATTCTTGTTTTGTAAAATTTGGCCAAAAATCACAAATTTAAATACAAATTAATGACATTTTTGACCAAGAATTTGACTTTTTTCTCGATATTTTTAAAAAAAAATTCTAAATTAAATCAAAAATAATGTTAATTAGTCTTGTTTCGAAAAATTTAGCTTGTTTTTCAGCCAGAAACACTTATTTTGTAAAGTTTGGTCAAAACGACCAAAAATTTATTAAACTATAGATTGAAATTGTGTTATTTTGACCAGTATTCATTAACCTTGAGCTAGAAACTCAGCTATTTGTTGAGATTTATTAAAAACGAACTTAAAATTATTAAATTTGATATTATTTTAGACTAATTCGAAAAATTTAGAATCAAAATTTTCTTTAACTTGCATTGTTTCCATACATTTAACTCGTTTTTTGTGCGAAAACCTCATCTATTTCGTAAAATTTCGTCAAAAAAGCCAAAATTTTTCACTTTAAATTTCAATTGGCATTATTTAAGTGCGTTTTGCTTGAATTTTGAGCAATAAGTAACTCCCTTATTTGGTGAGATTTTACTAAAACAAGCTTTTAAATCCAAATTGACTTTGAAGTGGTAAGTTTTCAGTGGTTTTGTTCATTTTT
>NW_025400985.1:851991-857650 GCF_015345945.1 Tribolium madens
ACCTTAACTTCAAAAAATCATATTTTGAAAACTACTTGGTTTATTCTTTTGAAAATTTGGACCACAACTAATAAAAAGATGCTCTACACGATGGTGACGTAGAAAAAAAATACTCGTAGGGTTTTTCTTAGATTATTTCGATTTACTTCGAACTTCTTGGAACACTGTTCGAAGAAAAGTTTGCCAATATTCAATTTCAAATTTTATATCATTCTGAAGGGCAAGGCCATCCCTTTAAAATGGTTTTTATTTGAAGGAAATCGGCCTAACAGTTATTGAGTAATGATTTTTTAAAGTTAAAGTATTTTAAATTCATTTAAATTAGAAGAAAATTATTTAGTTCAAAGTGTGTGGACTTTTTGAAATTTTTTTTAGTGCATTTGATTTGTCTCACTAAGATGAACAAAATGATATAAAATTTGTCAAGTTGTCACGACATGACTTTTTTTTGTCGCCTTGTGTAAGAAAAGCGGGATTTTTGTGTTGGTAAGCTTGTAAAAATCAATTTTTAATGCGAGGGTTGGCAATCTCGGGGTTGGGTTTTCTAATTGAGCAATGGAGGAAAGCGGAATTTATAATAAATCATTGAAATTGAAATAGAGAGAAGGAAAACGGCAGCTACAAACTGCAATAAAGCAATTCCCCAAACAACGCGAAAATGTCCTCTGAAATCATAAGACATGTCAAGCAGGACGGGGAGAATGCGAGGCATGGGTAAATGTCGCCACGTATTTCATTGTTTCAGAACCAGCTTCTGAAGAGATATTTCACAGAGATATTGCCACTTCTTTCACACTTTTTTTACAAACTTCGCTGAGTTTAACGATGAACAGGGAACGTAAAATAATAAAGAATAAAAAAATCCAAACAAAAAGTGAGTAATTATAATTCCAGTTTTTTTCTGTTTCTGACAATAACCGTAGTTCGAAATTAATAAAAAATATTGTTAAGCTCTCTTTAGGGAACTCAAAATTCATCATTCCACAAAATAATGTAAATCTGTAATCAAAACAAGGCGAATTTGCATCGTTTTCTACCGAAATTTATTAATTATTGCGAATTTTGAAGTGTTTCTTTAAGAAAACTGATATTTCAAAGACTGAAAAGTTTAAGTTTGTCAACTTACAAAGAATAAGTAGAAATAAAACGAAAAACAGAGCAGAAAAAGTTTAATAATATAATACAAAATAAAATAATAGTCAATGGTTATGATTTCTTCTCTCTCTTTCAATAATAATCAATTGAAATTAATTAAAAAAATAAAATATCTAAAAAAGTATCTCTTTGGGAAACTGAAAATTCATCATTCCATGAGAATAATGTAAATCATTAATCAAAAAAAGTAGAATTTGCATCGCATTTAACCAAAATTGATTAACTATTATTGTAAATTTTGAAACATTTTTTAAAAACTAATATTTCAACACTGAAAAGTTTAGGTTCAAATAAAAAAAAGTGAAAAACAAAGGTAATTCTCAAATTTTATTTTGGGATTTCTATTTGTAAAAATTTGAACAAAAATCCAAGTGTTTAGACCTCTCATTGTATTCACGTTTAATATTTTTTTAGTTTGAAAAAAAAAAATTATTGGTCTTTCAGATTTGAAAACACAAAACCATTTCACTCAGATTTTAAGTTGTAATAATTAATTTATTTAATTTATTCTACAAAATTGTTAATTTGTTAACTTGAAGAAAATTTAGGTTTCTTAAATTTTTTATATAATTTGGAGTCTTTGATTTTTATTTAGAACTTCAAAACTATCCAATTTTCAATTTTTTTTCAGAACAATAGGTGAAGAAGCTGTGAGTAATTTCGATTTTTCAAAATGACATTGAAATGGTTCTAATTAAAAAAAAAACTAGATTAGGTTCAGAATTTTTTTACGCATACTGAATAAGAATAAGGATGAAAAATCATTGCAAGCTTTGACGTAATTAAAGTTCTTGTAATTTTATTTTCTGAAACTTTTTTGAGAATTTAAATGTTTATAAAATTTTTAACTTCAGTGCCTAAAATTTTTAGCAAATTTTTAAAACTGATTTTAAATTCTAAAAAATCAACAAAATTTTGGAATTCCTGAAATAATTATTTTGTCGTTTAACTTCTAAAGGGCTCAAATTTTAAAATTGACTAAATGGAGTCCAGAAATTTTCATTTTTTTGACTCTGTTATGTTATTGTTGTGCAAGAATGAGAAGTTTTTTTTACGGAATCCAATTTTTTAACACGTGTAACAAGAGGCATTTTTTTAAACTGACAAAATTAACAAAATTTTAAATAAATTTGGTTTTGTCTTTTAACTACGAGTTTCATTTTAGTTTCGATAATATAGAAAAAAGTGATTTGCTACGGGTTAGAACCATAAATTTTACATTTTTATCAAAGTTTTGATCCGGATTCAAATTTAAAATTTTTTGTAAAAATTGCTCTATTTTTTCTTTATATTTTTGAAAACTTGACAAGATTTATCTTTGTCTTTTGACAACAATTACTATTTTAGTTTCGATAACATGGAAAAAACTTGTTTAACTTCTTTTTAACTTCCGAAGAACTCACATTTAAAAATTGACTAAATTGGGTTCAGAAATTTTTGTTATTTTGCCTCTGTTATCTTCTTCGTGTAAGAATGAGAAGATTTTTTAAGGATTCAATTTTTTTCAAATTTCATTAGATATATTTTTTTGTTAAAGTGTACATTTTAAAATTTACAAAATTCATCACAATTTTTGTTCGGTATTTTAACTACAATTTCTATTTTAGTTTGAGTAAAATGGAAAATATTGTTTTAATTCGGGTTCGCAATTCCAAATTTTGCGTAATTTTCATTTTTCACAAGTTCTATTTTGCATTTTTATTTTTTGTTTTGTGTAAAAATAAAAATTTAAACTCAATTTAAATATTTTAACTTTAATTTAAAATAACAATATTCTGGTATGCCCATGCAAACTCATAAGCGTTTAATCGCCACCAAATTTAGTTAAATGCCTGTTTAAACCCTCTCATTAGTGAAATATTCAAATCGCCATTTATATTCATTTTATCTTCGCACCCAAACAACCCACATTGAAGCAAATGACTAAGAGAATAACTTTTGTGATGGTTTGCAATATCTCACGGCGTAATTACAACATCCGCCTCGTAGAAAGAACATCCTGTACATCAGTTTCTTGACCCATGCAAAACAGTAACAGACACACCTACACAATTAAAAAAAAAAATAATAGTTGAAACTCGTGTTGACACCAAGTGTTTGTTTCAGTTAACATAATCAAAAGTTTGGGCCAAGTTGGGGTGGAAAACGTTATTTACAGCCTTTGGGGACTCTTTAAACAATCCCAATCTGCATCAAAGTGCTAAAAATATGCAAAATTTGGATGAAATTTAACGAATTTAATTAAAAGCCAACAAAGTGACGTAGGCTCGGGGAAAAACCGCCCCATTAATGAATTATACCAAGGGCTTGAAATATAGCAGTCTCTTCGGCGTGTGAGGCATTACTTATTAATAGCGAAACGGCTGATTTAAGGGCAACAACGCAGCAGTAGTCCGAACCTTATGAGAAAACTTATAAAATACGACAGGTAACATGGCCGATGCACATGTTATACAGGGTGATGAAAAAAAGGCGCCCACGATTGAAACAAGCACGTCCTTTTTTATTGAAACATTGTGACCATCATTCCAAAAATAGTCTAAATAGATTCTTTTTAAAATTTAAACAGCACAAAGCGGCAATATTGCACAAATTTCTTTTACTAAAAAACTATTTCACTCAGGTATTTTTGGTATCTTGGAAACCTTTTTCACTTTAATCGTTCAAATTTCACAGAACAAACAACATTGAAAATTTTTTTGTTGCTACCGTTTCCAATAATTGAATATTACTTGGACATTTTCTGTATCCTAGGATATTTGCAATGTTGCAACATTGATAAATTTTCTTTGGAGCCAACATCTTCAATACAGTTTATTTCAATAGACTTTTTACACGTTTTTTAGACTTTAACAATGAAATTATTTTAAAACTCTTAATTATATAGATTTCTCTTTTCTAAAAAGGAAAGTCTATATCTTACTGATAAGAGCACAAATCCAGTTTTGGTCTTCGAATTCTCTTTAATAAAAGATCGCTTATAACGTGTGGGTTAACACGGGCGCCTTTTTTTCATCATACTGTATACGAAAAATGGGGTCGTAAAAGAACGTTAATTCCTTGAAAATTAAGAGGCGAATTTCGTTACTACTTTATTTTTTTTAATTATTACTGGAACTTTTTTTACTCTTATCTTGAAATAAAAGATTGTGATTAGAACTAGAGTGATTTATTTTTCCATTTTAACTCGAAATTTACTCGTAGGTGCTTCTATTTATTCTCTGAAATGCATTTATTGAGTGAACGTTTTTGTGAATAATTGATTTTTTTTTTGGAAATGTATAAAATTTTTCCCGAGTTTGACCCAAATTAAAACACAATTTTCAGCGGGTTTTTTGAGTTTTTTTTTTGTTCAAAAAGTTAATTACTTCAAAAAGACCTTTTATTATTTGCTTGTTTTGACGAAATCTCGTAAAATAAGGAGTTTTTATGCTCGAGAAACACTTTTGTCCAAAATTGGAAACATTTTAGGTTGAACATATTGAAATTTCTGAAAATGGAAATTGCATTGTTATGCATGGAAAAGCTTATTTCGCTAAAAAATTAACAAAATCGAAAAAAGCAGTTTTTGCTTTGAATTTTAGACACTGCTACAATGACTTTTATTTTTGTATTTTTTTAAACCATAATTACAGTGCAATTCTATATAACTATACAAAACCATTTTTTTTGTTTTTCAACAAAAGAGACAAAAAATGGGACTGCAAATAAAATTTCAAAATGCTCTTTTTTCATTTATTTCTGGAACTTTTTTTTAACTTATTTTTTATGATTTGTTTTCAAAATGTATAAAATTTACTTGAAATTTTTATCGAGTCTGACAACTCAAAAAACATTTTAAAATGAAATACAATCAATTATATATTTTCACTAGTTTTTTTGAGTTTTTTGTTTGAAAATTAAGTAAGTATTATAAAACAGCCCATTATTTGTTTGTTTTGACGAAATCTAGTAAAATAAGAAGATTTTAGGTCAAACTTGTACTTAAATCTTGAAAAGGTAGTTTTTGTGATAAATTGATGATTTTTTGGGTTAAAAATTTGCAAAAAATGCATTTCTGATAGAAATCGTGCTTAAATGATTAAAAATGAAAAAAATAATACTATTTTTAACTTGAAAAAAGCGTTTTTTGCTAAAAAATCAACAAACTCGAAGGAAACAATCCCAAATATACTGCTCCATAAAAGTTAAGAAAGTGTGCAATAATTACAATAATTAATTAATTTAATAAATTATAAAAAAATTAATAATCAGTTAAAAGTGATATAATATCTTTTTACTTTTTTGTTTTTGTTGGATTCCACAATGCTTAGAAGCATAAAATTTGTAAAAATAACGCGACTTGCTTAACTTTTGTGGAGCAGTTTACTTTTTATAAAAAGTAGTTTTAGTTCTGAATTTTTGACACTGCTACTGGGATTTTTGTTTTTGTGTTTTTTAACAATAATTACTTAAGTGCATTTTTATATCAATTATATAAACTCAGTTGTTTTGGTTTTTTAGC
>NW_025400985.1:857690-862926 GCF_015345945.1 Tribolium madens
ATGCTCTGAAATTTTTTTTTCAATTATTTCTGGAACTTTTTGTCCATTTGTTTCTTTTTGGAAATGTATCAAATTTACTTAAAATGTTTATCGAGTCTGGCTCAAGCCAAAATACAATTTTTAAAATTAAATACAATATTTTCACTAGGTTTTGAGGTCTTTTTTTGTCAAAAACTAAGTAAATATTATAAAACAGGACATTGTTGGTTTGTTTTGACAAAATCTAGTAAAATAAAGAGATTTTAGCTCAAACTTGTAACTAAATGCAGTTTTTGTCCAAAATTAATGATTTTTTGGTTTGAAAATTTGCAAAAAAAGGAATTTTTGGCAGAAAAACGTGCTTCAATTCTTAAAAATGAAAAAATAACATCATTTGTGACTTTTTTTTGGCTAAAAAATCAACAAAATCAAATAAAACAAGCCCAAATATTAATAAAATACGACAGGTAAATGAAAACATGTGAAAGAAACATGAGTGTTAATTATTTCTGGAACTCTTATCTTGAAATAAAAGATTGTGATTAGAACTAGAATAATTTATTTCTCCATGTAAACTCGAAAATTAATTTTTTTTGTTCCAAAACTAAGTAAATTACTTGAAACAGATTTATTATTTGCTTTTTTGACAAAATCTCGTAACATAAGAAGTTTATATCTCAAATATGTACTTAAATGCTTCAAAAAGTCTATTTTTGCCGAAATTGGTGACTTTTTAGCTTGATAAATCCATTTTTGACAGAAAAACATAAATATTTTAATTCCTAAAAATGGAGACTTAATTTGGTGATTTTTTAGGGTATTGTTTGAATAAAATTTTGCGAGGAAAAGCGTTTCAGGCTAAAAAATTAACAAAATCGAATAAAACAATCCCAAAAAAAAAGTAATTTTTGACACTGCTACTGTGACTTTTATTTTTGTATTTTTTAACCATTATTACTTAAGTGCATTTCTATGTCAACTATACAAATAAACAAAATTTCAAGATGCTCTGAAAAATTACTTTCAATTATGTTTTTTTACGAATTCTTTTTGGAAATGCATAAAATTTACTTAAAACTTTTGAGTCTGGCTCAGCTCGAAATACAATTTTTAAAATTAAATACAATATTTTCACTAGGTTTTCAGTTCTTCTTGGTCAAAAACTAAGTAAATATTATAAAACAAACAGGTCATTATTAGTTTGTTTTGACGAAATCTAGTAAAATAAGGAGATTTTAGCTCAAACTTGTACTTAATTGCTTGAAAAAAGCAGTTTTGGTGTAAAATAAATATTTTGGGGTTAAAAATTTGCAAAAAATGTCTTTCGAACAGAAAAACGTGCTTAAATGCTTAAAAATAATACAATTTTTGACTTTAAAAAGTGTTTTTGACTAAAAAATCAACAAAATCGAATGAAACGCCCAAATATTAATAAAATTCGACAGGTAAGATGGTCGATGCACATGTTATTGCGCAAAAGGGGGTCGTAAAAGAAACGCGAGTGTTAATTCCTTGGAAATTAAGAGGCGAATTTCCCTTTTAGCATTATATCATAATCCTCTGTAATATTTCTCGAGGAGAGTGTTATATTTCTAATTCGGACAAGGTGTGATATTTCATACGGTGAAATTCCATATTTATGGCTAAAGACGGGAGGAGGGAAAGTGTGTTAACAAATCCCTCGGTGCTTGAGAATTAATCTGGGAAAGCCCGTTTTTGAGCATTGGATGGATCAGGTGGCTCTCGATTTTGCACCCTCGCAAGACTTTTGTTTACTCCCTCAGACAGCTAGGAGGCTTACTTATCATTCAAGGCCAATAATGGACACAAATCGACACAAGGGATGAAAACCTTGATGATTGCTAATCCAGGAATGTCTAAATTAGAGCAATTTTTACAAAAATCGGAAGTTCGAACCCCGGTCGAGACACGTTTTTTCTCTAAATTGTATAAAAAATGTAAACAAAACGCAAATTTGGAGGATAAAACTCCGAACTCAAATCAAATCAAAAAATTGTGATTGTGAAAAATATTTTTTTTTTAATAAAAATCTAAAATATGAGTAGAGCAATTTTTACAAGTTTGAACGGAGATCGAGACTCATTTTCTTTCAATTCGTAAAAAGCAACAATTTGGAGGTGCGGACCCAAATCACATCAATTTTTTTCCATGTTAAACAATACTTGTAGTTAAAAAATAAAAACAATTCTGTTAATTTCGAAGTCAAAACTCCAGTCACTTTTACAAAAAAACAAATAAATCTCATAATTTGAAAAAATTAAATCTTTAAATAAAATTTCTTATTCTTACACAAGAGATAACAGAGTTAAAACACCTAAAAATTCAGAATTTCAAAATTAAATGTAGTTAATTCTAAAAATTCGAAAAATTTGTTTTTTTACGAAATCTTTTGGGAAATGTCTTAAGTTTACTTACAATTTTTATTGAGTATGGCTCAACTCAAAATACAATTTTTAAAATTAAATACAATCAATTATATTTTCTTTTGAGTTTATTTCTTGAGTTTGTTTAAAAAAAAAATATTACGAAACAGGCCATTATTGGTGTTTTGACGAAATCTAGTAAAATAATGTTTTTTTTTTAGCTCAAACATGTAATTAAATGCATGAAAAAGGCAGTTTTTCTTCAAAATTAGTGATTTTTGGGTTGAAAATTTGAAAAAAATACTCAATAATATCATTTTTGACCTGAAAACAAAGCGTTTTTGCCTAAAAAAAAATTTCCACATTTTTTTTGATAAAAAAAACTAAATTTTCGCCACTGCTACTATGACATTTGTTTTTATATTTTTTTAATCATCATTACTTCAGTTTATAATAATAAGGGTTTTCAAATAAATTTTCAAAAAAATATTTCTATGATGTTAAACTATTTTTTTTTTTTTTGAGTAGATAAAGTAACACTTTAACAGCAAAGGAGACAAAATGGTGGAATAAAGCGTCCGATTTACACTCAAACGAGTTGAATACAAAATTTTATTCTTCGAATTAGACTCAACAAGGCTTAAACTTGCTTTAAATCAGTTAAAAATAATTTGCCGTTTCGTATTGACAAATGCCAAAAATTTTTTTTTTAATTTTATTTTTTCTCTTAAAGTCCTGCTATAAAAAAAATGTTATTATACAGATTGTTTATCTACGAGTGAAATAAGTCCAGTAGATAACCAATCTCTTTATCGTCTTGTATAATTAATAAATATTCTCTCAATAACTGATTTTTTTTTTCAGTTTCTTCTGAAAAATTTACGACTATTCACTCTTTTCCTCGTTTATCTATATTTTATTTTTTATTCTATGTGTTTGTCATTTAACAGTTTTTTTTGTTTTGAACACTGCTTATAGAGCTCGAATGTAATTTTTGTTATAATTTCTATTAAAAACTGTTTCGTTGATAAAATCGATCTGTGAAAATTGAAGCTTTCATCTCGAAATGTTCAACACCTCGACCCTCGAAAAACACCTAAAAATCTGAATTTCGGAACCAAATGTAGTTAAAGAGTTAAATTAATAAATAATTTGTTTTTTTACGAAATCTTTTTTCATTGAGTCTGACTCAACTCAAAATACAATTTGTAAAATTAAACACAATCAATTATATTTTCTTTTCAGTTTTTTTTAAAAATAAATATTATGAAACAGGCCATTATTGGTGGTTTGACGAAATTTAGTAAAATACGGATATTTTAGCTCAAACAAGTAATTAAATGCTTGTAAAATGCAGTTTTAGTCCAAAATTAATGATTTTTGGGTTGAAAATTAAAAAAAAATGCTCAAATAATTAAAAATAGAAAAGTAATATCATTTTTGGCCTGAAAACAAAGCGTTTTTGCCTAAAAAATCAACAAAATATAATGAAACAAGCCCAAAAATTTTTTTGATAAAAAGTATAGCTTCAGCTTTGAATTTACGAAACGGCTACTATGAAATTTATTTTTATACTTTTTTAACCGTCATTAGTCATTACTTTAGTTTCAGCAGAGGAGACAAAATAGTAAAGACACAAAAAAATTCTCTCAATAAGTTCAGTTTCTTCTGAGTCCCAAATCAAAAAAAAATACGACTATTCACTCTTTTCTTCGTTTTTCTATATTTTATTTTTTATTCTATGTGTTTGTCATGTTTTTGTTTTGAGACTTGCTTATAGAGCTCCAATGTAATTTTTGTTATAATTTCTATTAAAAACTGTTTCGTTGTGTAAATTGGATCTTTTATCTGGAAATATTCAACACCTCGACTATAAATTTGAAAGTCTCTATTTTGGAGTAGCTTCAAAGCTTCCTAATAAACCTTTTCGCTATAAATCGATCGAAAAATCCAGTGATGTTTCTCTTTGTTTCAGGTAAGGTAGCAATCCCGTCACCTCGCGACTTCATCCATAAAACCATAAAGGAAGACAAAATGCGGCCGTTATACTTATGCAAAATTAAAACCCATCCTCTGGGGGCGTAAAGGTGGATGTTATAAACTGCAATGCGCCATTTTAAGGCCAATTTATAGTATGGGAAGCAGCTGGGGCATAAAACCGCTATCCCAGATAAATTATTAATTCGTCACTTAGACTTTGCTAAGTTTTACATCGGTTAAAATGTTTGTTTTCAAGTGTGTCACGTTCTCGTTTAAACTGTTGAAATTTTCGTCCATAATAGTTGTTTAGTGTCGGCAAGTACTCAATGTGGTGGACCACATCTGCGCCATCTTCGTCCTGCATGCTAAGTTGGTGAGGCAAAGGGGAGGTTTTTTACCCTAAATGAATAAAAACCACTTCATAAATCTGCGAAAAGTAGTCATTCGGGGTCGGTGAAAAATTACTTCTATAATAAAGTTTAATCAAAGTGAGTGTCGCCAGTTTATAAAGTGACGTTCATTACTCAAATACAAGACGGCTGCGACGAAGTTTAATCGATAAAGTGTTTCAGGATGAATTTCAGGACGATTATGCATGATTTCGATCATTTTCAGGCTGAAATCGCTTTCTTTTGAATTCACGTTTTGTTTACTCGACTTTCAGTCAAGGAGAGTGTCGTGTTTATTTTTTATTTGGTTAAAGTGGAATTCGGGACAAAATGTAAAAGTGGGAATTGCTTGATGTTTTTTATTCAGTCTTTGGGTTTTTCAAGTACATAATAGAAATCTGATTGTTTTTCGAAATATAAATAAAAATCGAAATAAATTGAGTTTCATGATCTAAATGTTTAATTCGATTTTTTTATGATTTTTCTCAAATTCTACAGTATTAT
>NW_025400985.1:864320-866226 GCF_015345945.1 Tribolium madens
TATAGTCACTTATTATTATACATTATTTAAATCTTCCCAACAAGTTCCAAAAATAAAATTACAAAAATTTTAATTAAGTCGAAACGTTCAATGTTTTCTCATACACATAATAACAGTGTCAAAAGAATCAGAAATTTTGAACCACACATTCACTTAAAAATCATTTCACATCCAAATAAACAGCTGCAAATTCTACAAAAAGAAATCAAACAAACCTAAAACTCTTTCAAATTAAAAAAGAGACGTTTTTGTAGAATAAAGATTAATGGTTTCAATAAATTGAATATTGTTTTAAAATGTATTATAATAAAAATTCAGTGTGTTTTCAAAGTGATTTGTACAAAATCTCTTTGTCCAAACTGAAAATGTAATTAAAAATAAGAACTCCAAAACACTTGGATTTTGTTCAATTTTTTTTATAAAACATACATTTTCACTTTTGCAAAACAACAAAATTTAAGAATTTTGTATATCCCCCAAAAACACTAAATCGACAAATCTGGGTTCTAAATCAGTTTTGTACCATAAAAATGATTAATTTCAAATAAATTAAAAACTGAAAACACTAATGTCCAAAAAACAGAAATATTTTGGTAACATTATTTTGTTCCTTTTGTATTTTGGCAGCTCGAAGCCGTAAAAACCAATGAGACATTGATGTTGTAATTTTGTGAAAAAATTCTGATAAATTAGTCTCCCCTAATGTTGTAAAGACCCCGTTTCATGATGTATAAATAAATAAGGGCCGAAAAAGTACAGTGCACAACTGCGGTTAACTATCCTCCTTGGTACTTAGTTTCGTAACACCACCTGCTCCTTTCTTACACTAATAGCACTTCTTCACCCTCATCATTGGCGTTTTTGTTGAGCAAATACCACATTTTATCGCTT
Organism: Tribolium madens; assembly: GCF_015345945.1. Lineage (NCBI taxonomy): Eukaryota > Metazoa > Arthropoda > Insecta > Coleoptera > Tenebrionidae > Tribolium > Tribolium madens. The sequence goes on from NW_025400985.1 coordinate 865,212, forward strand.
AATACGAAAAAAATTCCCCGTAATCCACTTCGAAAACGGCCAGACGAATAAATCGTGATAATTGTTGGGAGATTTTTTTTCGTCTGGACTGCATTGCAGTTAAAATAGCATCCAGTTTTGAATACTAAACGCATTTTCGATTTAGAATGCGATTCTTGTTCGTGTGTAATGACTGTCTTCGGGGGCAATAATTAAAATATTTCGCCGAAACTATTCCAAAGGGACATTAATCACGTTAGATGCGAGTTTTGAATAGTAAAGATACAATGTCGCCCCAAAGACGCCGGGGGACCAACTTCTTGCAACAATCCAGAGTCCTTTCCGAGATAAACGATTCCATGGCGATCGCGAGTATAATTTATGGAATTAATATCCGGAACGTGGAAGACGAAAAGGGGCACAACTAGACAATTAGCTCAGGTATTAATCATCGCTACAATACATACTGAAAGCGATGGTCCGGCTGAAAGCCCCTGATTTATGAATATTGAAACTGGAAGATAACACTGAAATTGGTAAATTTTCATTTAGTCAAACTCTTCTTGAGTTATTTTCCCGATTTGCGTGCTTTCAGACGATTTATTCAGGAACATAGAGTTTTCCCTTTTACGATCACGCGATTACTTTTATTGTTATTCCGCGGGTAATGGTGTTTTGATAACAGGTCACTTACAACACTGCGTGATAAGTTTAGTGGTTTATCAAAATTCACCCCATAACGGCTTTTGTGAGTGTGTATGTTTTCTCGGAAAAACTTTCATTAATGACCATGGTGTCAAAATTTATTTGAACAATAAATCTGGAGCAAAAAACTTGTGCTCTTATTGAAATTTAACCTAAAGTACTTTTTTGGTTAATTGTTTTTAATTTTTTGACTTAATTTGGTTCCGATTTTTTTCATTTTTTCAATTTGTATTAGGTATTTTGTTTTTTTTAACAAGTTAGTAAACGTATTTTTATTTTTAGTTATAATTAAATGATTTGGTCTTTGACAGAACAATCAGAAATTACAAAA
>NW_025400985.1:867766-869465 GCF_015345945.1 Tribolium madens
CCTCGTCAAACAATGAGCTAAAAAATCGCTAAATTGTGTTTTTTTCCATTTTCAGGCTTTTGTTGATTTTTTACTCAAAAACGCTTTTTTCAAGTCAAAAATGGTATTATTTTTTATTTTTAAGAATTTAAGCACGTTTCTCTGTTAGAAATGCAATTTTCAACCCAATAAAATCATTAGTTTTGGACAAAAACTGTCCTTTTCAATCATTTAAGTATATATTTGGAGTAAAATTTCCTTTTTTAACGAGAATCCGCCAAAACAAACAAATAATGACCTGTTTCATAATATTTAATTAGTTTTTGAACACACAAAACTCAAAAAAATAGAATTGATTGTATTTAATTTTAAAAATAGTATTTTGGATTGAGCCTAACTCGATAAAAATTTTAAGCAAATTTTATACGTTTCCAACAAGAATTCGTAAAAAATAAATTGAAAAAAAAGTTCCAGAAATAACAACAAAAATTTCAGATCATCTTGAAATTTTATTTAACACCCCTTTTTTCTGTCTTCTGCTAAAAAACAAAAACAAGTGGGTTTGTATCCTTGGTATAAAAATGCACTGAAGTAATTATAGTTAAAAAATAAACCAAAAACGTTTTTCGTCGCAAAATTTTATTCAAATAATGAGCTAAAAAACAACTAAATCAAGACAAAAACTGTGTTTTTTTTCATTTTCAGAAATTTAAATATATTTTTCTGTCAAAAATGCAATTGTCAACCTAAAAAGTCACCAATTTTGGCAAAACATGCCATTTTTAAGCATTTAAGTACATATTTGAGATAAAAACTCCTTATTTTACGAGATTTCGTCAAAATAAGCAAATAACAAATCGTCTGTTTCAAGCAAGTTACTTAGTTTTGTACAAAAAAAATGAAAAAACCCCGCTGAAAATTGTATTTTAATTTGTAAATCCATTATCTAGAATAAATAAATTTCAGAGAATAAGTAAGAAACATCTAAATTTCGATTTAAAATGGAAAAATAAATTGGGTACTCTAGTTCTAATCACAATTTTTTATTTGAAGATAAAACTAAAAAAAGTTCCAGAAATAATTTTTAAAAAAATTGAAAATAGTAAATTTTACTTAAAAACCTTTTTTTCCTCCTCCACTTCAAATCAAAGCAAAGACAAAAATTCATGCTAAAACCACTTTTAATAAAAACTCAATTCAGTAATTTATTTTTTACAAAACCAATTTTTTTAATTGGTGCAGTCAGTAGGATTTGCGAAATCGAAATTCGTACTTTTTAACGTTTTAATTTACATTTTGAAGACACTATATCGCCAATTTTGAGTCAAAGTGAAAAAAGTAATAAATAGAGACATTAGAAAAAAAATTATAAAATATTTGAAATCATTTTTTTTGAGAAAAAAAATTGTTATCCTCATTATTTTATAATAATACTCATATTTGTTTTACTTTTATTCTTATCTATTTCCTTGTAATAGATATTATCAAAGCTAAGTGTGAATTTAAAAAAAATAAAAAAGAGAATAAGCACTTAAATTTATATCAAACAATAGCGAAAAACTTATTAAAATCATTTTTCAGATTTTTAACGATTTTTTTTCGATAATTTAGAAATGATTCACAAATTTTATGAAACTATCGAAAAGGACGCAATTAAAGAAACGCCGTAATGAGGCATAAAAACCCTCAATAAACTCCAGATGTTCACAATCAATTTCTA
>NW_025400985.1:871756-881975 GCF_015345945.1 Tribolium madens
TCTCGATTGATTTAGTTCGTTTTTTGAACCAAAGACTCCTTTATTTTGCAGAATATTGTCAAAACATGTTTCAACACAACAAAAATAAATCTAAATTGATGTTATTTCGTTTGTTTCATTCGATTTAGCTCTTTTTGAGTGAAATTTTGTCAAAAAAATAGGACGAAAAATACAAAACATAGTCAAAAATGGTGTTAGCTGCAAGATTTTGCTACAATAAAGCAAAAAAAACATGAAATTAAGTCATTATTTTTGCCTTCTTCTGATGATTTCTTAGAAACCTAGCAGAAAATTAATATATTTTGAAATATTTTTTTCGAGTATTTGCCCAAATGTTAGTAAAATTAACATTTTTAATTTAATTTATTAATTATTAATATAGTAAATTCAGTCAAAAATGATGACACTACTTTTTTATATTTTTTGAGCATTTTGCAGTTTTTTTAGACATGCAAAAACTCAAATAAATTTTCTCAAAAATAAGTTGAAAAATCGAGAGATGATAAATGATATTTCACTCAACAAGGTAAAAAAATCGCTAAAATAGGTCAAAAAGTACATTATTTGGTCCATTTCTGAGGGTTTTAGTATGTTTTTAGCCAGAAACAGGACTATTTTGTAAAATTTCGTTAAAAACAAACCAAAAATTTATCAAATTAGGCCAAAACTAGTGTTATTTTTGCATTTTCAGAGTGTTTCAGCACGTTTTTAAAATATACATTCACATTTTTGCTAAAACTGACTGAAAAATTACCAAATTAGATTGAAATTGATATCATTTTAGCGTGTTTTGCTTGATTTAGTTCGTTTTTTGAACCAAAGACTCCTTTATTTTGCAGAATATTGTCAAAAGATGTTTCAACACAACAAAAATAAATCTAAATTAATGTTATCTCGTTTGTTTCATTGGATTTAGCTCTTTTTGAGTGAAATTTTGTCAAAAAAATAGGACGAAAAATACAAAACATAGTCAAAAATGGTGTTAGTTGCAAGATTTTGCTAAAATAAAGCAAAAAAACATCAAACTAAGTCATTATTTTTGCCTTCTTCTGATGATTTCTTAGAAACCTAGCAGAAAATTAATATATTATGAAATATTTTTTTCGAGTATTTGCCCAAATGTTAGTAAAATTAACTTTTTTAATTTAATTTATTAATTATTAATATAGTAAATTCAGTCAAAAATGATGACACTTCTTTTTTATATTTTTTGAGCATTCTTCACGTTTTTTAGCCATGCAGAAACTGAAATAAAATTTTCTTAAAAACAAGTTAAAAAATCCAGAGATGATAAATAATATTTCACTCAACAAGGTAAAAAAAATCGCTAAAATAGGTCAAAAAGCACATTATTTTGGCCATTTCTGAGGGTTTTTTTTGTTTATAGCCAGAAACAGAACTATTTTGCAAAATTTCGTTAAAAACAAACCGAAAATTTATCAAATTAAGCCAAAACTAGTGTTACTTTTGCATTTTTAGAGTGTTTCAGTACGTTTTTAAAACACACTCAAATTTTTGCTAAAACTGACTGAAAAATTAGCAAATTAGATTGAAATTGATATCTTTTTAGCGTGTCTCGTTTGATTTAGTTCGTTTTTTGGACCAAAGACTCATTTATTTTGCAGAATATTGCCAAAAAATGTTTCAACACAACAAAAATAAATCTAAATTAATGTTATTTCGTTTGTTTCATTCGATTTAGCTCTTTTTGAGTGAAATTTTGTCAAAAAAATGGGAGAAAAAACACAAAATATGATCGAAAATGATGTTAATTGCAAGATTTTGCTAAAACAAATAAAACAAAACATCGAATTAAGACATTATTTTTGCCTTCTACTGTTGATTTTTTAGAAACGTGACTCTAGTTCCAGCAGAAAATTAATGTATTTTGAAATATTTTTTTTTAATCCAATATTCGCAAAAATGTTAGCAAAATTAACTTTTTTAATTATTGATGTAGTAAATTCGTCAAAAATGATGACACTGTTTTTTTTATTTTTTTGAGCATTTTGCACGTTTTTTAGCCATGCAGAAACTGAAATAAAATTTTCTTAAAAACAAGTTGAAAAATTGAGAGATGATAAATGATATTTCACTCAACAAGGTAAAAAAATCGCTAAAATTGATCAAAAAGTACAGTATTTTGTCAATTTCTGAGAGTTTTAGTATGTTCTTAGCCAGAAACATTGTGCAAAATTTCGTTAAAAATGAACCGAAAATTTATCAAATTAAGCCAAAAGTATTTTTCCATTTCTAGTGTTAAGGACGTTTTTAAATTTTTGCTAAAACTGACTGAAAAATTACCAAATTAGATTGAAATTGACATCATTTTAGCGTGTCTCGCTTGATTTAGTTCGTTTTTTGAACCAAAGACTCATTTATTTTGCAGAATATTGTCAAAACATGCTTAAACACAACAAAAATAAATCTAAATTGATGTTATTTTTGTTTTTTTGTTTCATTCGATTTAGCTCTTTTTGAGTAAAATTTTGTCAAAAAAATGGGACAAAAAATCCAAAATATGGTCGAAAATGGTGTTAATTGCAAGATTTTGCTAAAACAAACCAAAACAATAACAAATTAAGTCCGTATTTTTGTTTTCATCAAACGTGACTGTAAATAATTTGGTGTCAAATTTAATTTTAATTTTGGCAACATTGACTTTCAAATTTAAACGTCAAACTTTTATAGGCAATGTCACCTGAAACATTCTGATATAACAAATTAGAGGAATTACCACTAATCCATTGTTGCCTACAGATTTTTTTCCACCCAGTATTTCGCAAAAATTAATTAAAAACTAGCCAAAAAATTATAGAATTAAATTGTATTTTTCGAGCACATTTGTGTAAAGAACGTGAATCTTGGACTAAAAATTAAATCATAATATAATCTTGAACTGATGAGCTGGCAACACTGGCATTAATAACGAATTAAATTATCTTGAAAGTGCACCAGAGATAAGTCGATAACTGTGCACACAATCGCATTAATTGCTTTCATTTTATTGGGTCATGGTAGAATAAGAAAATACGCTTCATTTTCCCGTTTTCACTCGATTTTTTTCAAGGCTAATTCGCTTCCATGCTTCAGTGCACAATTATTTTTACGTAATATAAACACAAACTTTCAGAATGATTCGACAAAAGTTAGTCAACTTCCGTTTTAAAATCACAATCTTGCAGGATGTTGACAATTACGATGTATTATTTGGGTCTGACGCTTTAAATCCTGTTAATCAAAATAATTATCCAAGATGCGAACATTGACATTCACAAATCTTATCTAAATTGGTTTAAAAAGTAGCGCATCTCGAGTGCAATTTCATTTCATGTAGCTAGAAAATAAAAAGGAATTCAACTACGAGGAATATTGTCTGCAGCAAAAGCAATTATCTTACATGTGTTCAGTTCTGAGATAAACTAAAAATACAAAAAATTTATATTTTAAGAGAAGATGGAAACTGACTGTTCAAAAAATTAACGAGTTTTTGAAAAAATAACACAAAGAAATTTTACGTTTTTATTAAAATTTGTGAGGAGGTGAAAAGACAGTTTAATACAAACCGCATTTCCATATTTTTTCACAAGTTTTTTCGGAAGCGGAAACTACAGGTGTTTTATTTTTTTCGTCATTGGATATGTCCAAAAAAGATGATTTTTACGTAATTCGATAAAAAATTTATAGTACTAGTTTTAAAAAAATACACAAAAGATAAAATTACTGCTACAAACTAGTCAAACAGACAAAAAATGTAAAAAAGCCTGTACTCACAGGAAATAATGAGAAAAAATACACAAAAGAAAGATAAAAGTGGAAAAAACATATTACAACTAAAAAAACGAACAAATTTCGACTAGAAAAAAAGAAAAAAGGGTGAAAACCAAAATAAAAGACAAGAAAACTTTCAACGTCAATATATGTTTCAAAAAAAAAGAATTAAAAAAACAAAGAAATGTTGAGGAAGAAAAATTACCGATTCAAAAAAAAAAGAAAAACTAACAGTGAATTGCAAAAAAAGTTGTTTCTAAGTTCGGTCCAGTTTAACCTTCAAGCCTGTTGAAAATAAAAAACACTATAATTTTTGTTATAAGTGTTAATAAACATTTATCTATCATTAGGTATTAGTAAAAAATTGTAAAAAATAACCAAAGAGAAAAAAAAGAATAGCTGTTAATAAAAAAATCCAAAAAACGCCAAAAAATGAAAAAAAAAACATTTATTAGGTATTAGAAAAAAAAATAAAAAAAAATAAACAAACAGAAAGAAAAGAATAGCTGTTAATAAAAAATCCAAAAACGACAAAAAATTAAAAAAAAAACGTTGGAGAAGAAAAAAACACGTGCTAATAATAATTTTTGTTATAAGTAGTAATAACCATTAACCATTAGGTATTAGTAAAAAATCTAAAAAACAACAAACAAAGAGAAAGAAAAGAATAGCTGTTAATAAAAAATCCAAAAACGCCAAAAAATTTAAAAAAAACGTTGGAGAAGAAAAAAACACGTGCTAATAATAATTTTTGTTATAAGTAGTAATAAACATTTACCATTAGGTATTAGTAAAAAATCTAAAAAAAAAACAAAGAGAAAGAAAAGAATAGCGGTTAATAAAAAAATCCAAAAAACGCCAAAAAATGAAAAAAAAATTAGGTATTAGAAACAAAATAAAAATTAACAAAGAGAAAGAAAAGAATAGCTGTTAATAAAAAAATTCAAAAAAAAAACGCCAAAAAAATTTAAAAAAAAACATTAATCATTAGGTATTAGGAAAAAATGTAAAAAAACAAACAAAGAGAAAGAAAAGAATAGCTGTTAATAACAAATCCAAACAACGCCAAAAAATAAAAAAAACGTCGGAGAAGAAAAAAACACGTGTTAAAATTTTTTTTAAAATTGTGATTTTTTATTTTTCAAGTTTTTTGGTGTTGGTTCCAAAAATGTCAAATGTTTCAAATTCTTGAAACCAGTTTTTAAAAGTGTAAAGTACAATTTCCGTGAGCTCTTAATCACTTATCTTTGTTTTTATGACACTTATTCAAGTTCGTGTTCGGTTTTTCGCACTGGGAATCACATTTCTTACACTATAAAACAGCAACAAATCGACTTTTCATCAGTCACTCGTTGAGAAGATTTCAACAATTCAAAATGCAAAAAATCGTAATCATCGCCGTGTTGGCACTTGCTTCAGCCGCCCCTAAAGATCTTCTGCCAAAACCGGAAGATCGTCAAAGGTAAAAGTCTCACTTTATTTCTGATCTCACTTTATATTTTAGAGAAACGAAATGGCACTTTGAGGACCCGGGAGTCCTCAATCTCCAACACCGTGAAAAAGTCTTAGAGAATGGCAACCACCGAGTTGATGCAACTGGAAAATTCGAGAAAAATTTCGTCAACAGAGATGCCCCAACTGTGCTTGGAGGAAGAGTAGATTATCAAAATAAGCCCAGTAATACTGCTTTGGGGGTAGAAGCACTCAATGCGGGCCGTTTTGGCACTCAAGTTGGGGTTGAAGCAACACGAAATCTTTTCAAAGACAGAAACAGTGCCTTGGATGTTGGGGTTAACTATGGGCAGCGGTTTGGGGGACTTGGGGGAAGGAGCGAACCCGTGTTTGGGGGATTCATCAGAGGAAAATTTTAATAAAAAATGTTCACTTAATATTAATAAAATAAGAAACGTATTTTTAATCAATTTTCTAAAAAAATATTTATTTTTTATTTTTTCTAAGTAGATTTTTCGTAAAAAAAGACGGAAACAATTAAAAAAAAATAAAGTGGAGAAACGTGAAGAATTAAAAGAAAAATGAAAAAAATTACTAAGAAAAGAAGTGGGAAGACTAAAGCGTCAATAGATGTTTAAAAAAYGAGAAGCAAAAAAAACGAAAAAAAGAGACATTAAAAAAAAAAGGAAAAACTATTAAATCATAATGAATTACAAAAGGAAGTTACTTCTGAAGTTGGCATCCAATTTTATGCACTAAAATTTATTTGTTATTTTTGTTAAGCTAATTGACTTTAAAATAAAAATTTGACATTGATTAGCCCCTTTTTTAAAAAATCACAGTCAACAGGTCACAGAAACTGGTTTTAAAGTGCAGTTATTAAAAAAAACAATTTCTTAACACTACAGAAAGCGCTAATTTAAATCATTTCAAATGTTTTACAGAGGACAATTTTAATAAAAAATGTTGATACCAATAAATGAAGAAATGCATTTTTAATCAATTTTCTAGATATCTGCGTCCAAAAAATCACTTTTTTCAGATTTCTAAATAGGTTTTTTCGTAAAAGAGACACAAGGAGAAAATTAAAAAAAATAAAAGTAGAGAAACATGAGAAAATTAAAGCAGAAAAAAATAACTAAGAAAAGAGGAAGAAATAATGAAAAGCATTAATAAATGTTTTAAACAAAATAAGTAAAAAAAAGAAAAAGAAGAAATGTTGGAAAGAAAAATACCTGTTCAAAAAATAAGAAAAACTAATAAATAATAATAAATCGCAAAAGCAAGTTGTTTCTGAAGTTGAAATCCAATTCTATGTACTAAAATTTATTTATTGTTTTTAAAATAATTGCAGTTTCTTATTCCCCTTTAAAAAATCTTTACAATACAGAACGCATTGATTTATGTCGAATGTTTCACAAATAATAAAACTTTTTAATAAAAATTATTTAGGAAAAACAAAAGTGGTTAAACGTGAGAAAATTTAAAAAAATTAAAAAATGACTAAGAAAAGAATAGGGAAGATTGAAAACCAAAACAAAAAACGATAGAACTCTATCAATAGATGTATAAAAAAATAGAAATAAAAACATATTTGAAAAAAAAAGAAAAACTATTAAATCATAATGAATTTGTTGCTTCTGAAGTTGGCATTTAATTCTGTGCACTAAAATTGACTAAAAACAAAAATTTAACATGGATTAGCACGTTTTTTATGCATTTTTAATCAATTTTCTAGATATTCCCAAAAAATCAATTTTTTGCATCTTTTCGCAGTATGTTTTTACGTAAAAAAACACAAGGAAAAAATATTAAAAAAATAAAAGTGGAAAAACGTAAAAAAATTAAAGTAGGAAGAAATTAAATGTCTAAAAATAGAAGGAGAAAGAATGAAAACTAAAATAAAAGACGAGAGATCTCTAAAACATCAATAGATGTGTAAAAAAATACGAAAAAATAATAAACAATAATAAATTGCAAAAGCAGTTGCTTCTGAAATTGACAAATTTACTTATTACAAAAAAATAAGTTTTTTAATGTTACTTAACACTAATAATTCAATAAAAAATTGTTAAAATAAAAACTTCCAATTCATTCGACCCATTTTTTTTTATTTTTTCAAAATAGATTTTTCGTAACAAAGATGGAAAAAAATGTCAAAAAAATAGTAAAAACGTGAGAGTATTTTTAATAAAATTACTAAGAAATGAAGTGGGAAGATTGAAAAACAAAACATGCTTAAAAAAAAGAAGTAGGAAAAAGAAAAAAAGAAATATTTGAAAAAAAGAAAAACTATTAAATTACATATAAAACACATTTATGTACTATTTTTGTATTTTGACTTTGAATACAAAAATTTAACATCTAACACTACAGAAAGCGCTGAATAAAAAATCCACTAGCTATACAAAATTCTAGTAACTTGCGTCGATATACGATAAAAATCAGCTTGTCTGGTTGTTTCGAAATCGAAATAAATAGCCCCAAAAGTGTCCATAAATCGCAAAAATCTCCATCTTTTCAGTATGCACGTGAGGGTGTTTTCCTTGTAGTTCCCGAGAACCGAATAAAACAGTTTTATTTCGCATGCATAATCGCAAAACTGAGGTTCTTGTGTAAGTAGATGTTCTTTAGCGCATGTATTTTTCATATTCAGAAACATCGCCTGGCAAAAACACTAGAGGGTGGGTGGATTTCAGTCGACGTGCATTCCATACACAAAACTCGAACCGTTTCAGTGACGTTCGTGACCGGATATGTGGCGGAAATAAGTCCAAAAAATACAAACAGAAAGAGACATAACGGCGTTTGCACGTTTAATTACAAACAGGAAAACTAATTTAAACAAATTGGTCCCTTGCCAAAACTAAACACCTCCTGAATAACAATCGCTCGAACTGAAAAAAAAATTATCTTTTAAGATAAAGAGTGTGGTTTCGATACCCTCGAGATACGTAAGAAGGGGAAACTTGACATGTTACAGCCTCTCAGGGACAAATTGATTCCTGCGACGTGCTCAGGGTGGTTGCAACCCTTAAATAAACATGTCATTCGTGCGTTGGTCACGCTAAATAAAAGCCGCCACCTGAAAATCGCAACTGAATTTCGTTTCAGCATTAAACTGGATTCTTGGAAGTTTTTAATTCAATTTCGTGTCTTTGAATTTGGAACGCTCGCAAGGGAGGGAGGATTTTCAGTGTTTTTCATTCATTTAGGTCATAAATTGAGCCCCTGCAAACGACCGAATCCTGGTGGTGTCTCTTGGTGCGGAAGATTTATGTCTGAGATTTTTCTCCCCTTATGGTGAATCTATTCACCTTGTAAGAGATTTTTCAATATCTCCCTTGACCGCATTTGAAAAAAATCACAAAGGAATTTATTTTTACGAGGATTGGCCGTGAAAATTTTAATTCACCCTTGCCCTTCTTTCATTTTGAGTGGAAAAAAATACACACGGGGGTATTATTTCGACATCGTCGGGGCTAATTTACTCGGGGTTGGGGCCAGATGGTGGCGAGTCGATTAGGAACTGACCTTTAGTGCGATTTTTGCAACAGATGGGACGACGCCGGCAAAAACATCTCCATTTCGTGATCGGAAAATTTCAATATTTTATCAAATACGTGATTTCTCTCGACTATAAAATAAATGTAAAAAAAATAATGGCAATTTTAGTGCACAAAATTAAATGCCAACTTCAGAAGCAACTTCCTTTTGCAATTCATTATGATTTAATAGTTTTTCTTTTTTTTCTTTACTTCTTTTTTTTAAGCATCTATTGACGCTTTCTTTCCTTTTTTGTTTTGTTTTTCAATCTTACCACTTCATTTCTTAGTAATTTTTAAATTTTTTTGACAATTGTTTCCGTCTTTTTTACGAAAAATGTATTTAGAAAAAATAAAAAAAATTTTGGTCGAATGAATTGGAAGTTTCGGTTTGAACAATTTTTATTGAATTATTAGTGTTAAGTAACATTTTTTGTAATAAGTAAATTTTAGTACTTACATAAAATTGGATGTCAACTTCAGAAGCAACTGCTTTTGCAATTTATTATTGTTTATTAGTTTTTCGTATTTTTTTACACATCTATTGATGTTATAGAGATCTCTCGTCTTTTATTTCAGTTTTCATTCTCTCTCCTTATATTCTTAGACATTTTATTTCTACCTACTTTAATTTTTTTACGTTTTTTCACTTTTATTTTTTTAACATTTTTTTCTTGTTTTTTTTACGTAAAAATATACTTAGAAAAGATGCAAAAAATTGATCTTTTGGAAGTATCTAGAAAATTGATGAAAAATGCATAAAAACGTGCTAATCAATGTTAATTTTTTATTTTTAAAGTCAATTTTAGTGCACAAAATTAAATGCCAACTTCAGAAGCAAAAAATTCATTATGATTTAATAGTTTTTCTTTTTTTTTAATATTTTTTATATTTCTATTTTTTTATACATCTATTGACACTTTAGATTTCTCTTGTTTTTTGCTTTGGTTTTCAATCTTCCCTCTTCATTTCTTAATCATTTTTTAATTTTTTAAATTTTCTCACGTTTCTCCACTTTTGTTTTTTCTAAATAATTTTTTTCTTGTGTTTCTTTTACTAAAAAATTAATGGGATTAAACATTTTTTATTAAAAAGTATTATTTTTTGTGAAACATTCGACATGAATCAAAGCGTTCTGTATTGTAAAGACTTTTTAAAGGGGAATAAGTAACTGCAATTATTTTAAAAATAATAAATTAATTTTAGTACATAGAATTGGATTTCAACTTCAGAAACAACTTGCTTTTGCGATTTATTATTATTTATTAGTTTTTCTTATTTTTTGAACAGGTATTTTTCTTTCCAACATTTCTTCTTTTTCTTTTTTTACTTATTTTGTTTAAAACATTTATTAATGCTTTTCATTCTTTCCTCCTCTTTTCTTAGTTATTTGTTTCTGCTTTAATTTTCTCATGTTTCTCTACTTTTATTTTTTTTAATTTTCTCCTTGT
>NW_025400985.1:882585-885904 GCF_015345945.1 Tribolium madens
TATTTTTTTAGAAAATTGATTAAAAATACGTTTCTTATTTTATTAATATTAAGTGAACATTTTTTATTAAAATTTTCCTCTAATGAATCCCCCAAACACGGGTTCGCTCCTTCCCCCAAGTCCCCCAAACCGCTGCCCATAGTTAACCCCAACATCCAAGGCACTGTTTCTGTCTTTGAAAAGATTTCGTGTTGCTTCAACCCCAACTTGAGTGCCAAAACGGCCCGCATTGAGTGCTTCTACCCCCAAAGCAGTATTACTGGGCTTATTTTGATAATCTACTCTTCCTCCAAGCACAGTTGGGGCATCTCTGTTGACGAAATTTTTCTCGAATTTTCCAGTTGCATCAACTCGGTGGTTGCCATTCTCGAAGACTTTTTCACGGTGTTGCAGATTGAGGACTCCCGGGTCCTCAAAGTGCCATTTCGTTTCTCTAAAATATAAAGTGAGATCAGAAATAAAGTGAGATTTTTACCTTTGACGATCCTCCGGTTTTGGTAGAGGATCTTTAGGGGCGGCTGAAGCAAGTGCCAACATGGCGATGATTACGATTTTTTGCATTTTGAATTGTTGAAATCTTCTCAACGAGTGACTGATGAAAAGTCCATTTGTTGCTGTTTTATAGTGTCAGAAATGTGATTCCCAGTGCGAAAAACCAAACACGAACTTGAATAAGTGTCATAAAAACAAAGATAAGTGATTAAGAGCTCACGGAAATTGTACTTTACACTTTTAAAAACTGGTTTCAAGAATTGGAAACATTTGACATTCTTGGAACCAATTCCAGTGACCTATTGACTGCAAAAAAAAAATAAAAAATTAGAATATATTTTTACAATTTGCTTATTTTTAACACATCTGTTTTTCTGTTCCAATGTTTTTTTTGGCTTCTTTTTCTTTTTCAATTTCTTAGTCAATCCTCTCTCTCTCTTTTTCTGTCTTTTATATTCACATCAAACTTAATTCATAATTAGTTTTTCTTTTTTTTTTGAATAGGTATTTTTTCTTCTTCCACATTTCTTTGTTACTTTTCTTTTTTTAAATATGTATTGACGCTTTTAGAGTTTTTTGTCGTATTTTTGGGTTTTCAATTTTGCTTCTTTCTTTCTTAGTCGAGTTTTTTTGTTTTTTTTTTTCTACTTTAATTTTCTTACATTTTCACACTTTTATTTTTGCAAAGCAATATTTCTCTTGTGTATTTTTTCCATCATTATTGTTTGTGAGTACAGACTTTTTATTATTTTTTTGTCTGTTTGAGTAAAACATATTTTTGTAACAACATTTTTTAACACATCTGTTTTTATTTATTTTAAAGCATTTTTTGTGACTTTTTTTAAATTTTCTTCTTAGTCATTTACGGTTTTATTTTTTTTTACCCTCCGAAAACTTGGGAAAATCAACTTCTCTCATATTCGTCCCAATAACGTTTTTTTTTGCTTTTTTTTAACAAAAATTGTGACTAAACATCAATAAACGTGTAATAAAAGTAAAATTGTAAGTCAATCCTCTTTGTAATTTTGGTTGCATAACACATAATCCAATTACATTAAATCAATCCGTGAACTTTATAATTGAATAGTCTCGTTTGTCTGCAAAAAAAATTAAAAAAATTAGAAAATATTTTTACAATTTGCTTATTTTTTAACACAACTGTTTTTCTGTTCCAATATTTTTTTGGTTTCTTTTTCTTTTACAATTTCTTAGTCAATCTTCTCTCTCTCTATTTCATTCTCATTATGACTTTTACTTTTTTTACTTTAGTACATAAAAAATTCTGTCTTTTATATTCACGTCAAACTTAATTCATACTTAGTTTTTCTTTTTTTTTGAATAGGTATTTTTTCTTTTTCCACATTTCTTTGTTACTTTTCTTTTTTTAAATACGTATTGACGCTTTTAGAGTTTTTTGTCGTATATTTGGCTTTTCAATCTTGCTTCTTTCTTAGTCGAGTTTTTTTTGTTTTTTTTTCTACTTTAATTTTCTTACATTTTCACACTTTTGTTTTTGCAAAGCAATTTTTTTTCTGTTTGAATAAAACATATTTTTGCAACAAAATATTATATATTTTTTACAATACGTTTATTTTTCAACACATCTGTTTTTATTTATTTTCTTACTCATTTACGGTTTTTTTTACCCTCCAAAAACCTAAGAAAATCAACTTCTCTCATATTCGTCCCAATAACGTTTTTTTTTTGCTTTTTTTTAACAAAAATTGTGGCTAAACATCAACAAACGTGTAATAAAAGTAAAATTGTATTAAGTCAATCCTCTTTGTAATTTTGGTTGCATAACAGCCAATCCAATTACATTAAATCAATCCGTGAACTTTATAATCGAATTGTCTCGTTTTAACATCAAAAACCGAAAGAAAATTCGATAAATTACTCTCAAAATCGAACTGACAACGTCCATTAGCAATGTGGCCCATGTGTTTGTAAACTCTCATCAGGACTTCCCCCAGGCATTACCGTTCATTACACCGAAAATAATGCGATATTAATAACATGTGCAATGCATGCAATTTTCCGAATTGGACATTTATTTTTCCCGAAAACAATAAAACAAATGGAAACGATCTATTTATTAACCCAAGGAAGAAACAAGTGTAATCGACCGTGAAGACAGTGACAAAATTCGGCCATTTATACAGGGTGTGTCAGAAATGTTCAATACCAAAAAATTTACAAAAGTCTTAAAAATTATCAGAATTAAATTCGCTTCCATTTAGAGAAAAAAATGAACAAAACCACTGAAAACTTACCACTTCAAAGTCAATTTGGATTTAAAAGTTTGTTTTAGTAAAATCTCACCAAATAAGTGAGTTACTTATTGCTCAAAATCAAGCAAAACAGACGTAAATAATGCCAATTGTAATTTAATATATTTTTTTTCACTTTCAGTGAACAATTTTCGCAAAAAGATAATCATACATTTTCCGAATTTCTAGTTTATTACTTTTACTTTTTGTTATTTTCTTATTGTTTTATTTTCTGTTATTTTTTCGTAATTTTAGTTAAACTTTAATGCAATTTTTTATTTTTCTTTTGCTGATTTTTTCATTTTTTATTAAAATTTTTACTTTTCTGTATATTATTTGAATTTCCCAAACTGAACGTTAAAGAGGCGTTTGTTAATTATTTTTCTAATTATGAGTTCACTAAAAGAAAGATCGAACCGAAATTTTAAACGTAAGAAAACAAAAAAACGTTTTTAGAAAATGAAAACATTTTTCGCTTAAAAATGAACAAAACCACTGAAAACTTACCACTTCAGTCAATTTGGATTTAAAAGCTTGTTTTAGTAAAATCTCACCAA
>NW_025400985.1:888974-892869 GCF_015345945.1 Tribolium madens
TTTTTTATTAAAATTTTTACTTTTCTGTATATTATTTGAATTTCCCAAACTGAACGTTAAAGAGGCGTTTGTTAATTATTTTTCTAATTATGAGTCCACTAAAAGAAAGATCGAAACGAAATTTTAAACGTAAGAAAACAAAAAAACGTTTTTTAGAAAATAAAAACATTTTTCGCTTAAAAATGAACAAAACCACTGAAAACTTACCACTTCAGTCAATTTGGATTTAAAAGCTTGTTTTAGTAAAATCTCACCAAATAAGTGAGTTACTTATTGCTCAAAATCAAGCAAAACAGACTTAAATAATGCCAATTGTAATTTAATATAATTTTTTTTTCACTTTCAGTGCACAATTTTCGCAAAAAGATAAACATACATTTTCCGAATTTCTAGTTTATTACTTTTGATTTTTGTTATTTTCTTATTGTTTTATTTTCTGTTATTTTTTCTTAATTTTAGTTAAACTTTTTGCTTATTTTTTAATTTTTTATTAAAATTTTTACTTTTCTGTATATTATTATTACTATTATTTTTTTTCCAGACAAACAAGTGTCGATATTTCCGGGGGTGGGAGAAGCGGTACCACAGTCACCGCCGGCCACCAGGGAACCATCCTGGACAAAAATGGGTACCGCCTCGACGGCGGGGCTTTCGCCTCGAAACAGTTCCACCCAAATGGTCCTGCGACCATTGGGGGCCAACTGGGATACACCCATACTCCCTCAGGATCGAACCTAAACCTTGGTGCTTCGCACACCCAAAAATATGGTACCGATCTTAACCTCCAAGGAGTGGGGAACTTATGGAGAAATGGCAACTCTCGTTTGGACGCAGTTGGCAACTATGGACGGCATTATGGGGGCCCTGGGGGCACCGGGAGGCCCAATTATTACGGGGGGCTGCAGTTTAACCACCGATTCTGAATTTATTTATTTATTTAGTTAATATAAGAATGCCATAAAACAAAGTGTCATAAAAGAGGCAATAAAGTAAATACTACTAATTTTATTTATGTTTTTTATGGCACAAAAGTGTTACTTTTACGACGACGTTTCAATAAAGGATATAATGGATCTCGTTTAGTCGATTAAAAAGTTCGAGAGGTGGAGAGAAATTTACATCAATTTTAGAAGTAATTTCATTTAATCCTTGAATGTGAAATGAAATGTGTGACGCTTGTCTGAAGATGGAAGTGCCAAAGGCTACGAAAATGTGACAATTCCTATTTCAAATCTAAATCTGCTAAATGCTAGGAGGAAATTCGGATTTATTACAAGACGAGATTTATTGAAACATTTGCTTTTAATTTTAAATTTTGTTACCGGTTATACAGGGTGCACCAGAACTCGCGCCCCAGAGAAAATTTCAATTTTAAATAGTTATAAAAAACACATAAAAAAACAAAATTATTAGTGTCATAAGATAGAGATAAAAAAATGTCAAATATCAGATTTTTTTGACACACCCTGTATTTTGTATAGTTTATTATTACATGCTACGTGATGTAAATCACAAAAATGATAAATAAATTATGAAAATGAATCTTTATATACACACACATGAACAAAACAATAACACTCGCAAGTGGAAAATGTGAAATAGTCATCCTCATGACTCACATTATTGCATTACAAGAAGTCGGAATTCTGTAACAAAGAAATATTTCACTCAACACTGAAAGTTTAATTGAAGCAGAAAGTGTAAACAATTTAAGCATTTCCTTGACATTTTTTAATGGGTAATTAAATGTTTCTGAGAAAAGTTTGACTAAGAAAAAAATTTGAAAAAAAGTCACAAAAAATGCCGGAAAATAAATGAAAACAGATGAGTTAAAAAACAAACGTATTGTGAAAAATATGTAATGTTTTGTTGCAAAAAGATGTTTCACTCAAGTAGACAAAAAAGAAATTAAAAAAGTCTGTACTCACAAACAATAATGATGTAAAAAATACACAAGAGAAAAATTGCTTTGAAAAAATAAAAGTGTGAAAATGTAAGAAAATTAAAGTAGAAAAAAAAACAAAAAAAATCGACGAAGAAAGAAAGAAGCAAGATTGAAAACCCAAATATAGGACAAAAAACCCTAAAAGCGTCAATACATATTTAAAAAAAGAAATGTGGAAGAAGAAAAAATACCTAAAAAAAGTTCGCAAAGTTCGCGTTCAGTTTAATTTTTAAGTTTGATGTGAATATAAAAAACAGAATTTTTTATGTACTAAAGTAAAAAAAGTAAAAGTGAAAATGAGAAAGAAAAAGAGAGAGAAGAAATTGAAAAAGCAAAAGAAGCCCACAAAAATATTGCAACAGAAAAACAGATGTGATAAAAAATAAACAAATTGTAAAAATATATTCTAATTTTTTAATTTAATTTATTTTTAATCAATTTTCTAAAAAAATATTTTTTTTCATTTTTTCTAAGTAGATTTTTCGTAAAAAAATACGGAAACAATTAAAAAAAATTAAAGTGGAGAAACGTGAAGAATTAAAAGAAAAATGAAAAAAATTACTAAGAAAAGAAGTGGGAAGACTAAAGCGTCAATAGATGTTTAAAAAAAGAGAGAAGTAAAAGAAATAAAAAAGAAACATTAAAAAAAAGGAAAAACTATTGAATCATAATGAATTACAAAAGGAAGTTGCTTCTGAAGTTGGCATCCAATTTTATGCACCAAAATTTATTTATTATTTTTGTATTTTTGGTAAGCTAATTGACTTTAAAATAAAAATTTGACATTGATTAGCCCCTTTTTTAAAAAATCACAGTCAACAGGTCACAGAAACTGGTTTTAAAGTGCAGTTATTAAAAAAACAATTTCTTAACACTACAGAAAGCGCTAATTTAAATCATTTCAAATGTTTTACAGAGGACAATTTTAATAAAAAATGTTGATACCAATAAATGAAGAAACGCATTTTTAATCAATTTTCTAGATATCTGCGTCCAAAAAATCACTTTTTTCAGTTTTTTAAATAAGTTTTTTCGTAAAAGAGACACAAGGAGAAAATAAAAAAAACAAGTAGAGAAACATGAGAAAATTAAGGCAGAAAAAAATAACTAAGAAAAGAGGAAGAAATAATGAAAAGCATTAATAAATGTTTTCAACAAAATAAGAAAAAAAAAAGAAAAAGAAGACATGTTGGAAAGAAAAATACCTGTTCAAAAAATAATAAAAACTAACAAATAATAATAAATTGCAAATGCAAGTTGTTTCTGAAGTTGAAATCCAATTCTATGTACTAAAATTTATTTATTATTTTTAAAATAATTGCAGTTTCTTATTCCCTTTTAAAAAAAATTTACAATACAGAACGCATTGATTTATTTCACAAAAAATGAAACTTTTTAAGAAAAACTGTTTAATCCCATTCAGTTTTTCGTAAAAGAAACACAAGAAAAAATTATTTAGAGAAAACAAAAGTGGAGAAACGTGAGAAAATTTAAAAAATTATAAAATGCCTAAAAAAAGAAAAGGGAAGATTGAAAACCAAAACAAAAAGCGAGAGAACTTTAAAGTGTCAATAGATATTTAAAAAAATAGAAATAAAAAAAATATTTGAAAAAAAAACCATTAAATCATAATGAATTTGTTGATTCTGAAGTTGGCATTTAATTTTGTGCACTAAAACATTGATTAGCACGTTTTTTACGCATTTTAATCAATTTTCTAGATACTCCCAAAAAATCAATTTTTTGCATCTTGTCTAAGTAAATTTTTACGTAAAAAACATAAAAAAAAGTTAAAAAAATTAAAGTGGAAAAACGTGAAAAAATTAAAGTAGGAAGAAATAAAATGTCTAAGAATAGAAGAAGAAAGAACGAAAACTAAAATAAATGACGAGAGATCTCTAAAACATCAATAGATGTGTAAAAAAATACGAAAAAATAATAAACAATAAT
>NW_025400985.1:894965-896760 GCF_015345945.1 Tribolium madens
TTTAATTTTTTGAAGTAGTGTAGTTCAAAAATTATTTGGATCTGTTGTCATTTTTCTTTAAAAACTACAAAAATCGAAAAAAAGTCGCTCTTTTAAATTTTTATGACAACCGAATGACAAATCGTCGAAAATTCTTTGGAAATATCAAATATCAGGGTGTCCCAAGTTTTAGGACCAGCGCAAAAATAAATATTTCTAATTGATTAAAAAAAATTTGCTAGTGCAAACGATAGAGGATTATACAGGGTGTTCCGTCTAGAGAAAATTTTGACATTTTTGATTTCCATAGCAAACTATGCTTGTAATAAATTCTCTACTATAGTCTTATCATAACTTGAAAATTATTAAATTTAGATACAGGGAAAGTTAATGCAGATCGATGAATTAAATTATCTTCCATTTGGCAAAATCAAAATTGTGTTATGGGTATTTGAATTATTACAAAAGTAACCTTAAAATTTTGGGGTTTGTTAATTTTTTTTCCAAAATTTGAAAACACCAGGAGAAAATTTTAAGCCCTCTTTCAAACGCCAAAAAAACGAAATGGAAGGTGCAGATTTAAATTTTTTTCCAAATATTTCAAAAATGGCTAAATTTAAGTATAGGAAAAGCTGATAAAAACTCTGTTTCTTTATTTTTGGAGTAGTATATATAAAAAACGTAGTAAATATCAATCAGGTAGATAGAATAATTATGATTATTTTTTTTTGAACAATATTTAGACTTCTTAAGAAGTTTCAACATTTTCCTCAAAAAAATTTGCTTTTCCGGATCGTTGATCAAAAACAAAACTGTCTCAAATAACAAAGCCCTTAAACCTGCAAATTGCCCTCTGTTTACCGAAACATAAAGTAAACATTTTCATTAATATCGCCCCCAATAATCAGATTTGTGTTTTGCAAACGAGACTTAATAAGCATTAAAATAACAGCGAAATTAAACAAGCACTACGTGCCCGACCACTAATTCGATCATAATTCCGGTTTCCGGTATAGAAAAATCCGGTGAGCCCGAATTCCTCTCCAAAATTCAATTGAAGTTGTTAATATATGAAATTTAATGTGATTTATCACTGAAAGCAACATTGTATGATTCCTGAATAAAATTTTCCTCTCGTGACTTTTCATCATTTCCGCATCCCCCCTTCGAGGGATGGGATGATGTCCCTTAGCGCATTTTATTTTTCGATATGTACGAATAGAATTCCAACCCCCTTGGGCAATAACATTCGCAGGAAAGTGTATTTTTTCTTCTTTGATCGCTACCATATATAAAATTTGTCACAGGGGGCGCTAATGTGATTAATCATTATCTGCAGTAATAAACAAGTGACGGGAAAATGGAAATAAACGATGTGGCGTTTCCATCTAATAGCTTTGAGTGACACTTTTCCTAATTTGGGGGAAAAATATATTGACGAAATTGACTTACCTTGTGTGAAGCTCGCTGTCGGAGAGGCGGTCGTAAGGGGGCGGTGGAGTTGTGCACAACTCGCTGAGCATGTTGTCCAAGTCCGTGGCCAAGCTGGACAACAACTGAAACAAAAAAAAACAACTTAGAGTAATTTAGAAAAAAAAACAAAAATCAGGTGGTTCAAATTCAAAATTCTCAAAGTATTGATAAAAAATACGTTTTTTCCAAAATAACACAAATTTCCAGGTTTCTGGCTTTTTGGAGGTGAAAAGTGTAAAATTTTATTTGTGTTTTTCATACTCTTATTTTTTTCGTCACTTTTAAGCAATCTTCCTTCTAGATACGTCCAAAAAACCATTTCTTTTTCATATTTTGTGAGTAG
>NW_025400985.1:898315-902120 GCF_015345945.1 Tribolium madens
TATATTTATTATTTTTATTAGTAAAAATGTTAAGAAAACAAAAAAATAAGAAAGAGAAAGAAAAGATTGGAAGAATAGCTGTTATTAAGAAAAACCAGAATAAGCGAAAAAAGAAATGTTGGAAAAGAGTGAACGAGTGTTAAGAAAATAATCAAATTATAAAAAAAATCTAATTTTCATATTTTTTGCAATTGCAACAAATTGACTTTTCAGTAACAAAAGTTTAAGACTAGTTTTAATGCAAAAACGATGATATTACTGCCACAAAACGCAAGTCTGTAAAAGATGTTTTAAACAAAGAGTAAAAATATAAAAAAGTTTGTGCTCATCACAGACATAATAATGAAAAAAAAAAAACAAATAAGAGAAAAGTTGCGTTAAAAAAAATAAAAGACGAGATAACTCTAATTAAGCGTAATGATGTTACAAAAAAAGTAACAAAAAAGAGAAAAAAACTAATAATAAATATTTGCAAAAAGGAAAAGTTGTTTCCAAAATTCGCGACCAGTTTAATCTTTAAGTTTGAGGTAAATATACACTTTTTTTATGTACTAAAATTTCTTTATTATTTTTATTAGTAAAAATGTAAAGAAAACAAAAAAAGAGAAAGAAAAGGAGAACGATAGCTACTAATTAGGAAAACCAAAACTGAGAAAGAAAAGAAGCGAAAAAAAATGTTGGAAAAGAAAAAACGAGTGGTAAGAAAATAATCAAATTGAAAAAAAAATAATTTTCTTATTTTTTTGCACTCCATTTGAATTTGGTTCAAAAAATGTCAATATTGTTTCGAATTCTTGAAACCAGTTTTAAGTTCGTGATCTCGGTTTTTACAGGGAATCACATTTCAGATACTATAAAACTGCAACAAATCGATTTTTCAGTGAAAAAAATTTAACTAGTTTTAATGCATAAACTGCTACAAAATGTGAGTCTACATAAAATATTTTAGCTAAACAGACTAAAAGAATAATAAAAAAGTCTGTACTCACAAATAATGATAAAGAAAAAATAACACACAAGAAAAATATTGGTACAAAAAAATAAAACTGTAAAAATGTAAGTAAAATAGAAAGAAAAAAAAGAATATTTATTAAAAACCCAAATAAAAAACGAGAGAACTCTAAAGCGTCAATAGATGTTTAAAAAAGAAGAAATAAAAACAAAAAACGATGAAAAGTTAGACAAAAAAAAGAAAAACCAATAATTACAAAGGAAAACTGATTCTGTTCACGTCCATTTTAATCCTTAAGTTTAATATGAATATAACAAACACTATAATTTTTTACGTACTAAAGTAAAAAAGTGCAAAAAAGAAAAAGTCAAAATGAGAAAGAAAGAAAAAAAGAGCGAGAAAAGGTTGACTAAGAAATGATAAAAATCATTTTTTTTATTTATTTTGGCAGAAAAACTGTGATTTAAGCATTTATTTCGTTAAAATACAGCTTTATTTTGTTGAATGATCTCTGGTAAAAAAGCCATCAAAATTGAACATTTCAGAATTTAATAAAAATGTTGAATTTATGCTAAATTACAGTTTTAACAACATCTTATTTTTAAACAGAAACTATAAATAAATAGATTACGACATTACGTTTCATAGTAATTTAATGAGTTGCAGAAAAAATAAATATGTTGTTTGATCTCAATTCGAAACTAATTACCAATCCAATTTAGAAAATCACTCAACTTTATCAAAACCTCCTAATACAATAAGCCATAAAACCAAATTGACTCTAATAAAAGCGTAAAAATCGCCCATCTCACAACTTAATAGCTCTTGATTTGGCCAAAACTCATCATTTTTGGGTGAATCAGTCTCAAAATGAAGCTACAATTTTTTATTGCTTTGACTCTAACTTTGGCCAAAGCTGAGAATCCCGATTCTGCAGTGCAAGCCCTGAAGCAAGAAAGGTAAAAATCTCACATTTTGTATTTTTTTTATTAATTTTTTTTAATAGTGGACTTTCATGGGTGTTTCCAAACCCTGGAGTCGTCCAAATGCAATACCGCGCAAATTTGGTCAAAAATCTCGACCATGAAGTCGATGGTAGTGTAATTCTGGAGAAAAATTTGCTTGGGGGCGATCCTGTGGCAGTTGGGGGGGGAATTCACTACAGTCACACCCCGAGTAAAGTCAATTTTGGGGTTCAAGCTGTTCATGGGGCTCAGGGGACGCAATTTGGGGCTCAAGCCACCCGAAAAGTCTACCAAGGGGGAAATAATGCCGTCGATGTGGGGGTTGTCTATGGGCAACATTTTGGGGGTCCGGGAGGGAATAGTAGACCTGTGGTAGGTGCAGTAGTCAAAACAACACTTTAAACTTGTATTAAACTAAACTGTTTCTCAAATAAATACACAAACGATCAAAGTTTTATTTTGGAAAGAAGCCGAAAAGGTCATAAACTTCGATGGCGCCAAGAAAATTCTTAGAGCTGTAAAACTCGAGTGGAACATCAGTGTAAACGAAGTTTGTTTAAATTTGTAATTAGTGATTTTAAAAGGGAAGAATTAAAAAATTTTGTTCTTATTTTGGCAGTACTAAAAATTTGGTAACTTCAGAAACTCTGAAAACTGAAAAAATTGGTAATAAAAAATTTACTAGCTCCTGGACTATTATACGAGTACAAAATTACAGTTTTTAAACCAAAAAGCCCAGAATTTCAAGAGTTATTTAATCATTCAAGAAGAAATGGTTTACAAATCGAGTTTTTTACTTTTTTCCTTCTAACAATTGCAGAAAAATTCCTGTTTTTAGTCTATTTTCTTAAAGTTCTAATTTGGAGTTTCCTTAGAGTTCTAATTTAAAAAAAGGTAGTTGACAACAGAAACCGATTATTGATTCAACAATAATAATGTTTAATTCATTGGCAACTTTTTATTTATTTGACATTTTTTTCAAATAAACCTGTTTCTGACTTTGAAAAACATGCTACAATTTTTAGCTTAAGAAATTGAAGAAAATATAAATATGAAATTTTTGCTAAATAAAATTGTAAACACATGAACTTTAGAATTGTTTCAATTCAGTAATTTTCTTATTTAACGCTCCAAAACAATAAAACCAATCAAAATAACACGTTTAGAGTTCGATTTTTCCATAATTTACATCAATCTCTTAAAACAAGTGAGATTTTCCCTGATTAATGGGTTCAACATTCGTTAAAAAATAAACAAGTTTTTTCATAGCAAAAATTTTTTTTAGTTTGGGAGATATGTCCAAATTCAAATTTTTCTACATCTCAACTTTAGGTTGCATTATTAAATCAGAAAAACGGATTCTTATTTTATATACTTAAGTAAATGGAAGTAATCTTTGAATCACTCTCTATGGCATAAATAAACATAAAAATAGTTTTCCTTTTTTGTAAAAAGTTGTTTATCATAGGAAATTTTTATTTATTATTTTGCATTATCCAATTTTAATTTTTAAAATTGTTGACGATTTTTCGGTTTGTTTTCAAATTTCTTAAAAATAATTGTTTTGGATTTTCTTAGTTCTATTAGAAAACCTATACAAAATTACAGTTTTTAAACCAAAAAAAACTAGAATTTCAAGAGTTATTTAATCATTCAAGGAGAAATGGTTTACAATTGATTTTTTTACTTTTCTCTTTCTAATAATTGCAGAAAAATTCTTGTTTTTAGACCCTCTATTTGCTTAAACTTAAATCCCTTTGCAAATTGAAGAAGTAATAAATGGTAGGGTTCTAATTTTGAGAAAATAATTGACAATAGAAACCGATTATTAATTCAAATTGGTTAAAAAAAATATAATTTTTAGTTGAATGGCCAAAGTATATTTGTC
>NW_025400985.1:904935-908237 GCF_015345945.1 Tribolium madens
GATGTTCATACCAGATTTTTTAGTTAAAATAATCAAAAAAAGTTAAATGATTTCGTCTGGAATGTACAAAAGTAATCTCTTCATAATATTAAGATCTTTTTTCAAAATATTTTAGAATAATTCTCCAGTTTTTTTATTTATTATATTCTGCCTTCGATTTTAACAGAACTTAATTGAGATTAAGTACAAAGTGACTCAACAAATCGTTTTTTAAACAACTTCAAAAGTTTTTTTAAGATTTCTACAATATTTCATTTTTCTACAATTTTTTTATTTTATTTTGAGCAAAAATGGTTCCTCGCTTCTTCCATTAACTCGACTGTATTTAATAAGACAATCTAAAAAAAGTACGTATTTTTATATTTCATTTAGTATTATCCGAATTTTAATTTTAAAAAATTTTGACGACTTTTCGGTTTGTTATTTTTGTGCAATTTTTACGTTTAACACCTTAATAAGACATAAAAATAACAATAAGTTGTTAAAAAAATAGTCTAAAATACGTCTCTGATAATCTGTGTTAAATTTAGAAAAAACACACATTAAAATTACATAGGGTGAGTCCGGGCAAGATGGACCACACTTTGTCCCTTATTTTGGTCCCTTTTATCCCAATAATCCCTCTATTTAGGCAACAATGTCACCATACCCAAAACAATCCCATTCTTAAAAATCCATTACCCATGTGGTTTTGTACACGAGAGGCAGGAAAAAGGGCATGATGACTCACCAGTAGGCAGCCAAGCGTGAATAGACGCCCCCATCAGTCGGAATCCCCTTTTACACACCACTCGCACACACATGTATCAATAAAACTGCACTCCCTAATCCCTATTACAATTTGTACCAAAATTACAATCCCAAACTTTTATTTTATTTTTTACAACTCAACTTTGTTGTATATAAATAAGCTCCGCAATTATAAACAAGGATATTGGAACATTGGAACACACCCAAGTATTGTAGGTATAAATAACTCTCATTAAACACTTGCTCTTATCACTTAGACAATTTCTTATCAACATTTGAATAACGCAAAGCCAGCGTTGTATTTATTTTCTTTTGTTTTTGTCAATTTCCGCATGTTTAATAATGCAATCAAGGTTGTGCAAGAAGTGTTTTGTTTTGAGTAGCACGCCGTCCTTGATTTCAGCCTAGTAATTACATTATTTTAATGCAAAATCAACGAAATTACCCCATAATAATCAGCCATGGCACTCTTGACTCGTAAATCACCAATCACAACACCCCAAACACAAACTGCAATTTTTTCATTAATTAAAAATGGGGTAGTTTTGATAACACCACCGCCATTTTGTTATTTTAGATTTGACACCGTCAACTGTTAGTGGCCGGTCAACGCCAACTGAAGTTGATTCACTTTCATGTTTTTCAGACGCACATGGTGCTTCGCGTGCCACACGAGGTAGAATTTCCATCGAGTTTACCATTTTCGACCTTATGGTCATGGTCGGACGATGGGACAGGTGTTGTGTGGCGAAATGACGGTTATTGTCCCCTTTATGACACAGTTTGTTGGAATTTACCAACTTGTTGATAAATACACAAAAGTGAGAAAAAAAGTTTCCTTCGAGCCGGATTTGAACCAGCGACCTATGGATAGCCACACGTTTTGCGCCTCTACAGTCCACCGCTCTACCAACTGAGCTATCGAAGGTTGCTCGACTTTTGGCTAAAACTGAGTCAAAAGCGCTTGAACCAAGTTAATGCATTTTTTATTTAATTTTAATTAATTAAAACACACCGTAACTTTTTAATTAATTTATTTTTTCAAAACCTCATTTAAAATATCTACAACTGGCAATAAAATTGAACAAAAACATTAATTTCAATTAAATTTAATTTAAAGTATTCATAAATAAAATAGTTTTGGTAATTTAATTTAAAAAAATTGAAAAAAGTTGTCGATCCTGCCAGGATTCGAACCTGGAATCTTCTGATCCGTAGTCAGACGCGTTATCCGTTGCGCCACAGGACCTTGAATTCTTACATTGTAAAAGTTTGATTAAACGGGGCAAGTTTAATTAATACCGTAAACTCACTAATTTGACATTTTAATTAACGTAATCATATCAAGAGCGTTCTAAGTAGTGATTTTGATAAAAATAAATGTAAAAACATCTTTTTGCTACACCACAATGGTATTATAAGTTAATTTCAATTTCATCAACGTGTGTCGTACACCTGTCAGTTATCTGTCAAATTTTTGAACACGTGTCTTGCGTAAAATACAAGAAAAACCCAATTTCCTCTAGCACAGACCACAACTCCGCATTGTTGACTTTCCCTCGAGCATTATTACAACTTTCTGTTTTGTCGTTTGATTAATTTATGCACGACATACGTTATTGAAATTTTCAGCCGGTGTATGCAACCAATTAAACATTACTGATTTATTAATAAGGCTCGGATTATATGCACGAAAAAATCGTAAAATATGCGCGTATTTTCACGAAAATATGCACAAAATATTAAGAAATATGCTCCAATATATACCAAATATGCATCGATATGCAAAATTTTGAACAACAAAAAGTCAAACGTTTTTTGCTTAAGGTATTTGTTTTTTGAAAAAACTACTTGATGAATTAAAGTTCTATAAAAATGTGATGTTTAATCAGAAATAAATTTTTTCGAAATTTTTGTTATTTTGTTTTTGAGTTTTACAAAAACATTATTTTTTTTAAATGGCAACCCACAAAAAAAACATTTTTTTCATGAAGGTCATGATTTAAGGGATTACAACTATCTACTTTATATTAAATTATTTTTTTACATACATATATCGCAATTTAGACAACAAAAATCGAATAACTCAAAAACAAAACAAAATTTTGTTCTTCAAATAAGATCATTTTTTACATTACTTTAATTTTCAATTATAATTTTTTGGAAACAAATGATTTAAAAAAACACAATTTAAAAAGGAAAAACTCAGTAGGGTACTAATTTTTTGAGTTTGGCTTACGAATTACCGGTTGTTTTCTCTTTAAAATATTTTGTTTATAATATGAAGGGGCGTTAACTCTGAAATTATTTGTAAATTACTGGAAATTACTGAAATTACTGGAATTTTTTCAGACTTATCGGAGATAATTTCTTTTGAAATTACAGAAATTGATATGAAAACAATCGATTGTTTGAATTACTAAATTTCGCCAGATTTTTTTTTAATTATTAAAGTAAATTACTAGAATTATTTGTAAATTACTGGAAATTTTCTAGAATTTATGGAATTCTTTTTGAAATTATTGAATTTTTCGAGTTAGAAATGATTTAAT
>NW_025400985.1:909667-911181 GCF_015345945.1 Tribolium madens
TTAATTTGGCTTACGAATTATCTCTTTAAAATATTTTGTAATCGGATCATTTTTCATAAACTGTCCAATTTTTAACTTGAACTGAAATTTTTAATGGGAAATTAGTGATTTTAAGAAAATATGCACGAAGTTGCCAAAATATGCATTTTTTATTTGGCTTATTTTAATCAAAAAATATTAGATATGCATAGAAAACTTTCAATTTTGGTGATATACCTCTTAAAAACAAATATGCATTTTGCATATAATCCGAGCCTTATTTATTAAAGTCCTGAAAAAATTCAGGTATCCCTGATCCTTAATCCTGTAAATTCGGCCAATTTACGACAGTTTAATAAATCCCACTGCCCAATTTGGGGCTATAACTCATCGAAATGGTTTTTAATTTTTATGTCATGTTTATAATATGAAGGGGCGTTAACTCTGAAATTATTTGTAAATTAGTTAAATTTTTCTGAAATTACTGAAATTTTTTCAGACTTATCGGAGATAATTTCTTTTGAAATTACAGAAATTGATATGAAAACAATCGATTGTTTGAATTACTAAATTTCGCTAGATTTTTTTTTAATTATTAAAGTAAATTCCTAGAATTATTTGTAAATTACTGGAATTTTTCTGAAATTTATGGAAGATAATTTCTTTTGAAAATTACGTTGTATTTCTTAAAACTGTCCGAATTAATTTAGAATTATAAAAATTAATTTGGAATTATAGGAGTTAACCTAAAAACTGGAATTTTGGTAGAAAATTTTGGAATTAGTGAAATTACTGGAATTATGGAAAACAATTTTTTTTCAAAATTACATTAAATTTCTTAGTACTATCGAAATTATTTTGGAATTACGAAAAACAAGTTGGAATTACAAAAAAATTTGGTATTACGAAAACTTACAATTAGGTATAAGAATTAATCTTAAAACAATGGAATTATAATGGATTGTTGGAACTACTAGAATTTAGGTGGAATTTTTTTGGAATTACTAGAATTATTTGCAAATTACTGAAATGTTTCTAGTCTATAGAAAAACTTTTTTTCGAAAATTACGTTGAATTTCTTAGAACTGTCAGATTTAATTTGGAATTACAGGAATTGATCTGAAAACAATGGAATTCCGGTTGGAATTACTYAAATTTCAGTAGAATTCTTTGGGAATTACTAAATTTCAACGAATTTTTTAAAAATTGGAATGAGTTGTACATATTTTTTCAAGTTAACGATCTCTCGTTGTAATCGATAAATTTTATAAAATTCATGACAAACTAAATTTCTTAAAAAATAAATTTTTACCACTTTAAAAAAGTTAATTCAAAGGCTAAAAATATAGTACTTTTATAGCGGATTGCATTCAGAAAGGTAAAAAAATATAAACAGTTTGTTCAAAGGAAAATAACTTTTTTTTAATGATTATTAAATTCTGTTAAAACAAAATGTCTAGAATTAATAAAAAGAACTAAAACCACCAAAAATAAACCAGAAACTACATTGAATAATATCCAAAAAAATATAGATA
>NW_025400985.1:914326-915388 GCF_015345945.1 Tribolium madens
CATAAACTGTCCAATTTTTAACTTGAACTGAAATTTTTAATCGGAAATTAGTGATTTGAAGAAAATATGCACAAATATGCAATATTTCCTAAAATTTGCACCAAGTTGCCAAAATATGCATTTTTTATTTGGTTTATTTTAATCAAAAAACACTAGATATGCATAGAAAACTTACAGTTTTGGTGATATACCTTTTAAAAACAAATATGCATTTTGCATATAATCCGAGCCTTATTTATTAAAGTCCTGAAAAAATTCAGGATCCTTAATCCTGTAAATTCGGCCAGTTTACGACAGTTTAATAAATCCCACTGCCCAATTTGGGGCAATAACTCATCGAAATGGTTTTTGCGGACATTGATGCGATAATAAAATCCAGGGAATGCGCATTAAACGCACATGACCATAAGTGCCCGCGGTCAGTAATTACAGCCCTTCCAACCCTCTCATATATTAACCGGAATGCAATTAGACCAACCACCCGGTCACATAAATTCGCAAAAAATTGATTTGTCGCCAAGTTGGCGAAAGAATCCCTCAGAAATACACACATGTTACGTCTGATTTACGACCAAGTGACCAAAAATTATTTTCTGATGAATCGACTACTAAACAACATGTTGAGATGTACGAAAGGGTCTTTAAGTTGATTTATTTCAGTCTCGTGAGGGCGATTTAGCGTACCTGCATGTAAACACTGGAAGTTGACGACCTCCGGGATCGCCGGAATTGGATGAAATTCGCCATAATTCCTGAAAAAAACAAAACAAAAATTGTCACACTTACTTTTTGGAATTACTAAATTTCAATAAGTTTTTTAAAAATTAAAATTACATTGTTGTACATATTTTTTCAAGTTAACGATCTCTTTTGATGTTTTAGTCTAAATTTTTATGGATAAATTCATGACAAACTAAAATTTCTTGAAAAATAAATTTTTCACCACTTTAAAAAGATAAATTCAAAATTTAAAAATATAACACTTTTGTAGCGGATTGCAATCAGAAAGGTAAAAAAAATAAAAAGTTTGTTCAAAGTTAAATAACTTTTTTTTAAATAATT
>NW_025400985.1:918098-919316 GCF_015345945.1 Tribolium madens
TTTCTTTTTAAAATTGCTTTGAGTTTCTTTGAACTGTCATAATTAATTTCAAATTATGAAAATCAAGTTGGAATTAAAGAAATTAATTTAGAATTATGGAAATTAACCTGAAAACTAATTTCGGTGAAAATTTTTTGGATGAAATTCGCCATAATTCCTGAAAAAAACAAAACAAAAATTGTCACACTTATGCAACCAATTAAACTTATGAAAGGTATAGAGCCCGGAAATGTGGGATCAAGCCCGGAATTGCACAATTCGCAGTAAACAGTGAACAGCAAATGACTCCGGGGTTACCATGGGCGGCGATGACCCATTAAACGGGGTAATAAACCACAGGCCATGAATTATTTTATGCAAATGTCGATTTTGTGTTATTTGAGCCAAAGACATAAAAAGAAAGTGGCTGGGGGAGAGCTGGACTTGGTTTTATGATAATTTAGTGTGGAAGGAAAAGTGTACGCCACTGTCTCAATATTGGAGTAGTTGGGCCCTAAAATAGAACAACTGCGATAAAAATGATAACATTTCCGCAAACTACATTCACACAAATATTTTCGCCCTTTTTATGGAGGGAAAAGACACGAATGGAGAGGCTGCAAAGTCGCATATGCAACTTATTAACTTTATTTACAACTTTGGAAGTTTACAAGAAGTGAAACAATAAAACGGCTATGAGGAAAGTGGAAATTTGCTGCGGTAAACGGCGTTTCATAAACTTGTTTACCAAGCTCCAATTCTTCTTAATCATTTTTCAAATAAACAAAATACAAATTTTATTTGTTGTAAAATGTTATACATTTTCTAAAATGTATATTTGGTTGTCTAATCTCAAATCAAAGTGCCTGGTATGTTTAGTTGCCTATACTAAAATCATTCATTAATTAAATAATTAATTAATTRAAATTTACTAGTGTTTCAAAATTGTGTTACGACACAAACTACGCTATATTTTTGTTACATCTGTTGATTTTATGTCATATGAAGGGGCGTTAACTCTGAAATTATTTGTAAATTAGTCAAATTTTTCTGAAATTACTGGAATTTTTTCAGTAATTTCTTTTGAAATTACAGAAATTAATATGAAAACAATCGATTGTTTGAATCACTAAATTTCGTTAGATTTTTTTTTATTTATTAAAGTAAATTACTAGAATTATTTGTAAATTACTGGAAATTTTCTAGAATTTGTGGAAATCTTTTTGAAATTATTGAATT
>NW_025400985.1:920020-920368 GCF_015345945.1 Tribolium madens
TTTTTTTTAAATTACTGGAATTATTTGTAAATTACTGAAATGTCGGAAAACTTTTTTTTTAATTACGTTAATTTCTTAGAAGTGTCGGAATTAATTTCGAATTACAAGAATTGATCTGAAAACAATAGAATTCCGGATAGAATTACTGGAATTTCAGTAGAATTCTTTCAGAATAATAAAAACCAAAAAGCCTTTAACTCTGAAATTAGTACAAATTTTTAGAAACTTCCTTGAAATTTTTGACTGACAAGACAATTTTTCTTAAAATTTCTGTTAAATTTCTTAAAACAATCGAAAATCATATGAAATTACAAAAATTATGTTGAAATTACAGGAATTAATTTGAAA
>NW_025400985.1:920491-921481 GCF_015345945.1 Tribolium madens
AATTACAGGAATTAATTTGAAAAGACGATGGATTAATTTTTATAGAATTACAAGAATTTCGATGAAATATTCAGGTTTTTTGAAGCTAACTTTTTCATTTTAGATGGTTTTACATGTTTTTTTAATATAAAATTAATAAAAGCATTTTTTCATCAAATTTTCTGAAAACTCACCTTTTAACAAAATATTTTTTATTAACTTCACTTGAAAGAAAGCAATTTTACGAAAACAACGGGAGATAGTGAGACACTAATTTCCCACACCATATTTGCAACAATAACCGTAATTAGGATTGAGAAATTCCCACATTGTCATCACTCTTGGTCACAAATCCATTTTTTTCCATAAAAAAGCCGCCAAAACCCCGTTGAAAATGTCGCCATCACCATTTGAATCCGAAATAAATTTATTCAGTTATTCCCCTCCGTGATGGACACTCCGCTTTTCGTCTTTAGTCACGGAAGCCTCAATGATATTATTATGAAAATGACGGTTTCATGTCTCTTGGCATTGTTTCTGACCATCCGAGTGTCTCGAAGAAGAGAAAACTCAAAGTGTGACAACCGCCGTCGAAATTCTCAATTTGCACATCCAGGACACATAAATAGTTTTTTTTCCGAGCAATTCTGTCAGTTTTACTGCGACTAAACTAACATTAAGTTTTACAATGCCTTTGTGACAATGAAGTTAAAGAAAGTCTGTTTACTTCTTTTCGTTCTT
Source organism: Tribolium madens (assembly GCF_015345945.1). Classification (NCBI taxonomy): domain Eukaryota; kingdom Metazoa; phylum Arthropoda; class Insecta; order Coleoptera; family Tenebrionidae; genus Tribolium; species Tribolium madens. The sequence continues at coordinate 921,212 of NW_025400985.1, forward strand.
TTACTTTTGCTGCTACTAAACGAGATTAGTTGCATCGCAAACTACCACCAAGAGGAGGTGAGTTTTTTTGTCTCCAAAAATTAAACAATTAAAAAATAAATTAAAACACTATTAATTTTTACTTATTATTTTAAAAACACAAGCCAAAACTCATCGTTTTAGATCTGAATCAACACATTTTTAAAACAGAAACTCGCTTATTTCTAAAGATTTTGCTTAAATAGAATAGAAATTTCTCGTTCTAGTTTAGAATTTCGCTATTTCAGCTTA
>NW_025400985.1:924777-926616 GCF_015345945.1 Tribolium madens
AAAGAAAAGAGAATTAATCACAAAAGTAACAAAGAATCAATCTCCAAATAAAAAATTTGATAATTTTTAGTTTAGTTTAGATTTAAGGCACTAAAACTGTGTCAAACTGTAAAGCCTTGATAATCAACTTTTTTATTATTAACACTAAAATTATTAGCAGAATTCGACATGAATTCAAAATTTTGCAAAAAAGAAAGGAAAAAACAAAAATACTGAACTGTTTTCCAGCGAAAGTACAAAAAGTTTGAAACGAAAATATTTTTGAGAGTAAAAATTCATTGCTTTTCATTCTATTTTTTATACATTATCTATACCTTTTTCGTGCATTTTAGTTGAAATTTAAAGTAGAAGTGCATTTTGTAAATTTGGAAATTACAAAAAGTAAAACACACTAATTTAGTTTTTTTGGTTTTTCTTAGTAAATTAGTTTAACCACAAAATACAAAACAAAAACATGATAAGTTGAAAATTTATCACTTTTAAGTAAAATCTAGCAAAACCCTGTTTGTCAACGTTCTAAAATCGACTTTTGTATTATTAACACTGAAAATGAGTTTTCAAAATTTTGCAAAAATTTTTGACACACTAAAAAAGAAGTGCATGAAAACTATTTTTTTCCACCCAGAATGTATAACTGATTTTTTCGAACTTCCTAGTCTTAAAATGTTAGAAAAAATTGTATATGTAACATACCTACTTATTAATTGTAGATACTTACTTACTACTTGTTTCTTATATTTTAGTCAAAATTTAAAGCTCAAAAGCATTTTGTAAGTTTGGAAAAATTATGTCAAATTTGCAAAAATCTATTTTTGTAAAAAAACAATTAATTTTGTAGAATTTGATCACRGATGAGGACCGCAGAGCCGCCAACCCTGAGGAGAAAACCGACCCTAAAAAACGTGGTCTTTACGACACCCATGGGACCTACACCAAACCCCAATATCCCTCAGGTTACCACCCMAAKWAAATGAAATTATTTAGTTGATTTCTTTGTTTAGGCTATTACGAAGCTGAAACTGTTTCAAACCCCGGCTATGTTCCCGTTTTGAGCCACCATTACCCCAGTTATCCCTCAGGACATGGCTCGTATGGGTTGTACACCCCAAATGGCCATGGGTTTGGCTATGGTCCGCCGGCCCATGACCACGGCCATGGCCACAACGTGAGTCAAAACAATCAAATTTTCAGTCGAGTTTCAGGAAAAGTTTCAGGCTTTGGCGCTGAAAGHCCTGCTGATACCCTTGGCCGGGATTGCCCTTCTGGGGGCCGCCGCGGCCCTTTCCACCAATCCAGTCCTTCTGCAATTAGGAGTGGTTAATGGGCGAAGACGACGACGAAGGTCGCTGAATTTGAACACTTTTAATCCTCGATAAATGAGTTGTTTTTGAATTAGTAAAGGAGTGAGTAGTTTTTTTTTCTTTCATTTCAAACACCTGTCGGATTTCGTGACGGATCATTGGCTTRGAGCAAGGCCAAGTCGCTCATTTAGAATTTGTTTAATTGGGACAGTTAAGACTGCCATCTGGCTAATAAAGAGTTTGGGTTCATTAAAAAAGTTGAGTTTTTATTAACAGGAAGAACAAATTTAAGCAAAAACACTGAACTGTTTTCTAGCGGAAGTAGAAAAAGTTTTTTTGAAAGTAAACTTCAAACTGACCAAATTTTTGCAAAAAAAAGAGAAATCAAAAAAGCTTGACMGTTTTCTAGAAAAAAAGTTTAAATCCAAATTCCTTTTTTCGGAGAAAAATGACGATTTCTTCATTATTTTTCAGTTTATCCTTTATCCATTGTTTGTAATGTTTTTCTTGAAATTTAGTGTAAAAATGCCTTCTGGAA
>NW_025400985.1:929717-931837 GCF_015345945.1 Tribolium madens
TGCACTTTTACATTAAATTTTTACTAAAATGCAAGAAAAAAAGAAAAAGTATAAACAATAGATAAAAGATAAGGAAACGAAGTTTTTTCTGTGTTTCACGTACAATTTTTTCAGACCAACAAGTTCTGAAAAAAATTCATTTATGCTTTATGGGAAGAAGAAATTAGCTCTCTTGGGTTAAATTACATACTTTTACTACTGTAATAATTTGAGTGTCAAAATTTTTTTTCTTTTTTACAAAATTTTGAAAACATTTTAATAATAATAATACATTTATTGTTCAATAATAACATTTATAGTGTTAATATTTCAAAAGTCGGATTTTAGCACGTTGATAACAAGCTTTTGGAAGATTTTAATTAAAAATGATCGAAGTTTTAATTGCGCATAATCTTTGAGAAAAACGTAGAACAAAATTAGTGTTTTTTTTTCAATTTTCAAATTTTCAGAATGCATTTTTACATTAAATTTTAACTAAAATGCAAGAAAAAAAGTACAAACAATGGATAAAAGATAAACTGAAATATAATGAAGAAATCGTCATTTTACTTTTACMAAAGCAATTTGGTTTTAAGCTTTTTTCAGTCAAGCTTTTTAAAACTTTTTTCTCTTTGTTTTGCAAAAATTTGATCAATTTGAATTTTGCTTTCAAAACATTTTTTCTATTTCCGCTAGAAAACAGTTCAGTGTTTTTGCTTAAATTTGTCTTCCTGTTAATAGTGTTTTTCTTTTTTTCAATTTTTTATTGCATTGTAATATACAAAAAAATGTGGTTCACTTACGGACCAGTCTGTATATCAGCCACAAATTATTTATTCCGCCCTAATTAACTCCAATTTCGTGCTAAAACCCCATTTTACCAAATTTCTTACTAGATGATTTTCAAAGAGCGTTGCTTTGTCGAGTGTATAAAAGGCTATTTTTAAGTTTCTTGTGTTATAATAACGCCGGTTACCATCTGGCACTTGAGCATTGATTCGGAAGCCCCAATTCCAAAAAAGATAACACAAGTGAGTAAAAGAGCAACGTCCGATAATACTCCCATGTAGTGAACCCACACGTTGTACCATTGCACAAAGAAAAGGTGTCGAAACCACCCTTGACTCAACCCACGAAACCGCCCACCTACCAGCTATGGTAAATTCTCAAAACACAATCACTGGAAACTCCGGTTTCCGGAGTGGTGAATTTTCCTCCGGGGTCATYCTAACCGCGAGTTATATCACAGAAAAGAGTTAAACGTGCCCGACGTGCCGGATTCCAACACAGACTGGATGCTAAGCTAAGACACCTCTGCGATGCGATGACCTCCAAGACTCTCCAGCACCGGACTTGGAGTTTTTCACCTGGGTTTTGTTTACCAAACTTGAAATATTTACCTTAGAGTGTTTGAGGTAAAACAAGACCTGGTTTAGATTAGATTACGACATTTTTTCCAAGTCCAATGTACAAACTAGTGACCCAAAACTAATCACAAATTTTGCAAACAATGACAAATAATTACATATCTGTGCGCAATCACCATACATTTCCAGGTAAGTACTTTTTCGTCTAATTACAATCTTATTTATTATACAGGGTGTTCCGGTTAATTGAGGTATGGTGAGTTTGGAGAATATTTKACTWTAAATGTGGTCCACCTCTKCCGGACTTACCCTATTAAAAAAAATAATAATAATTTTATATAAAACTAAAAATTGATGTTTTTTTGGCTTACTTCACTTTTATATATTTTGGTTTTTCCACTCAAATTTGAGCACAAAGCTCACTTTGTAAGATTTTGGTGCAAAAGGTCAAAAAATTACCAAATTTGTTGAAAATTTACGCTGTTTCTGATTTTCTTCTTATTTTTGAAAATTTCCACAAATTGAAAATTTGATCATTTTTTTAGTTAAAATCACTGAAAATGTAAGAAGATGCGTTTTAAGTAAAACTAAAATTTTTGAAATTGATTAAAACTTTAACGAAATTATTTGTTAGACTTTTTTCATTTTTCAAATTTATACAAAATGCTCTTTTACCTTAAATTTCAACTAAAATGGGCCAAAAATTGTACATTTTGTACTTGAAAACAGTTTAGTATTTTTTTTTTTGTTCTTTTTTGCAAAATTTCGAAAATA
>NW_025400985.1:934727-943282 GCF_015345945.1 Tribolium madens
TGAAGAAAAAGCCACTGATAGTAATAAAAAATTTCGAAACATTTATTTGCAATTTGTTAAGACTTTTTTGTTTATTTTGGTCCACACTATTACCTCCTTAAATATTTTACAATCTTTTTTTGACACCCTGTATAATGCCCCACATAAATTTTGTGAGTTTCTGCAATGATATTTATCTGAAGGTTATCATTAACCTGCACTATACCTTAGTTCAGCCGTTTTTGAGTTTTTGAGACTTTTTTTGGAAATTTTTGGATTTATACCTTCCTCTTCAAAAACCGATAACTTTGCCATTTTTAACTATTATGAAACCGTATTTGGGCATTTATAAGAGAAAGGTTCGATCTTTCTTTTGGTGGGTTRATAATTAGAAAAAGTAATTACCAAACACAAAAAATTTAACGTTAAGTTAAATACCCATAAAAATAAGAAAAAATTCAGAATGAAAATTAATCAAATTCAGATTAAATGAATTTAACTTATTTTAAGAAAATACAACTTTTCGTTTATTCATTGAGAAATATTTCGAAACGAAAACAAATTTATACAGTGTGTCTTGTGAAAGATGAAAAATTCTCAAATTTTGAAGTTTAAGATTAATTTGTAACAGTTTTCGTTTTGAAAAAATCAAGTATGCCTTGGAAATTTTTCAAAAAACTTATTTTTTAGAGTAATGTGCCTTTTTGTGTGGCAAATACGACAAAAAGTTATTAAAAAAAGTTGTTTAAAATCAACATACCAAATTTCAAAATTCAGCCAACTATTTCTCTTTTTTAAAAAAAACATTGCTTTTTAGTAAAAAATACGTTAAAAAATTATTTCGCAGTAATAATCTAAATGTGTTTTTTTTATTCACAATAATTACAAATAGAATTCTTTGATTTGTGAAATAAACTTAAAAAAAATTGAAAAATAATATTTGCCGTATTTGCCACATAAAAGGCACTTTACACTAAAATATATTTTTTTGAAAATTTCCATGCATACTTGATTTTTCAAAACAAAAATTTTGTTAGAAATTGGTCTTTAACCAAGCAACTCCAAAAAATTAAAACAGTAATCAATTTTTTTGTCTTTATTATTAAGTTATTCAAATTTAAAAATAAATTTTCATAATTTTGAAAAAAATCGATGGGCCGTTCATTCAGAATTAGTTGTCCAAATTTTTGGTATTTGAAAGTCTTTGGAATTACTTGTGAAATACTGAAATTATTTGGAATTACTGGATTTCGTTTTGAAATTACTGGAAATTTGGTGGAATTTTTTTGAAATTGGAATTAGATGTACACATTTTTTAATAAGCTTAAATTTTGGGGGTTTGTTAATCATTTTTTCAATTGAATGTCTCATTAAATGCTCAAACGCAATAATAATAAAAATATTACAGAATTATCATTTTTGAGAAGAATGGTGTTACTTAAATGCAAAAATTTTCATAAAAAAAATTAAATTTGGATAAATAAAAAAGCTTATAATAATCCAAAAATACAATAAAAACCCAGCCTGAAGTGCATTTTAACAATACTTGAAACACAAATATCATTGTCAAATATACTTGTAATGTGGGGTTTATTGGGACCACCTGTAGATTATTATCGTTTATTATGGCAATTACCAAATCCTCTAAGTGTATTATTAGTATACCTGGTGATTATGTCCTTAATAACGATTAAAAGCACAAAAAATCGATTTAATGGCCTCGGTTTAATATATAAAATTGCAAAGTGGCATCAATTGTTATCAGAAGAACAAAACCCATCAAAGAAAAATGAAGTTTTTTATCACTTTAGCAACTTTAATCGTCGCCACACATGCGGTAAGTGAACTTTTCCAAAAATCATCATAATTATTGATATTTTTAGATCGACAAAGAATTTGTTCAAGAATTGAGACAAAAATTGCGAACACATGTGGAAGCATGTGCAAAAGAAGTGAACGCTGGGCCAGGTACTAATTAATTAATTAATCAATTCGTAAATTAATTAGAAATAATTTAGATGATGTTTCCGCACTTTTTGCACACAAACTCCCCACCACTCATGAAGGAAAATGCATTTTCTTCTGTATGCACAAAATGTACAATGCGGTAAGTGAGTGGTTTCCACCCAAGTTAAATAATAATCATTTCGTGTGTAGCAAAACGAAGATGGTAGTCTCAACATGGCTGGTGCTTTGGCCAATTTGGAACTTATCAAAGACATGGATGTTGATATTTACAACAAACTTTCAACGTCTTTCAAAAATTGTGAAAATGGTATAATGGATTTTTTCAGTTTTGGATTTGGTTAAAACTCTTTTTTCAGCACCATTCGACAGTGATCCGTGCCTTTACGCCGCTAATATAGTCACTTGTGTTGTAAAAGAGGGAAGGGCGGTAAGTAGGAATTTAAATGTCTTTTTTTATTTTTTATAATTTGTGACCAGGTGGGCCTTGACGAAGTCCTAGTGGAGTAAATTAGTTACATAACAGTTTGTAAAAGTGATTATTAGAATAAAGCATTACAAAAAACTGATTTTCTTTAAAAACCTAGCGCCTGCAGTGTAGACAACACACAATACAATTATATCACTTTCAAATGTTGTCTAAATATAGGCAACACACAATACAGAAAGTCTTATTATTCTATATTCAAAAACAGTCCTGGTAGAGTAACATAGGCTTTAAAACATTATTTAAATGAAACATTTAAAAAATAAACTTTTCTTTAAAAATATAGGCAACACACAATTCGGCGATAAAACTTCCTTCAAATAAAGTCAATACACAGCAATAATTTTTTATTAGTTGTCCAATTTTATTTATTACAAAACTCTAATATTTGTTTAAATAAATAAATTCTAATTTTGCAAAAAGCTCAAATTTAGACAACACACAATACGGTAAAAATAATTTTCAAATAAAATAAAAAAGTGATTATATTTTATTAATTAAAAAATATTTCTTTCAAACAGTCCTGGTAAAACGCATTAATTCTTACATAACAAAACGTTCTGAAAAAAATTATTTAAAAAATAAATGCTTTTCTTTAAAAACCTACAGCTTCCAATGTAGGCAACACACAATTCAGGAAAAAATACATTCACATGAAATCAGTTAAAGTAAAATTTTTTATTACTTATTGTTATTGTGATTTAATAAAAAAAAATTGGCTTTTTTTGACAAAATCTTACAAAAATAAGTAAGTTCTTGATTTAACTCAAAAGAGACCGATTTTGATTTATTTTAATGTTTGTCTGGTTTACGAAATTTTTTTTCGCTCATAAATAAGTGTTTTTTGTCAATTTTATCTCATTTTTAAACAAAATGTAGAAAATGAATCGGAAGAGTACGAGTTAAAAACACTAAAAAAATAAAAATAGAATCGGAAAAATATTACTCCATAGGTTGGCATTTTAAAATCAAAAATCAAATTTTATTTTGAAAAACATTTACATTTTTTATTAATAAAATGCGACAAGATGAAAAACCTCCGAATTTTTTTTATTTTTTATTGTTAATTATTATTAAATTATTTGACTTAATTTAGAATTTTTTTTAAATATCGAGAAACAAGTCAAATTCTTGGTCAAAAATGAATTAAAATGGCAGTTAGTATTTAAATTGGTGATTTTTGGCAAAATTTTATAAAATATAAAAATTTTTCCGCGAAAACCAACTAAAACGAACAAAATTGACCAAAAAAATCTGATTTGAACAGTTTCTCGCTCAAAAAGAAAGGAAACAAAGATTTACTTTTAAAAAATTTTGGCTTTTTAAAAAAAGTGATTATTAGAATAAAGCATTACAAAAAACTGATTTTCTTCAAAAACCTAGCGCCTGTAGTACAGACAACACACAATACAATTATGTTACTTTCAAATGAAACCAATACAAAAATGTCTAAATACAGGCAACACACAATACAGTAAATCTTATTATTCTATATTTAAAGACAGTCCTGGTAAAGTAACATAGTTTTTAAAACATTATTTAAATGAAACATTTAAAAAATAAACTTTTCTTCAAAAACCTAGCGCTTTAATATAGGCAACACACAATTCGGCGATAAAACTTCTTTCAAATAAAGTCAATACACAGCAATAATTTTTGATTAGTTGTCCAATTTTATTTATTAGAAAACTCCAATATTTGTTTAAAACATTTTTTGAAGTTTTTTTAGTAGATAAATTCTAATTTGGCCAAAAGCTCAAATTTAGGCAACACAACAACAATAAAATAAAAAATATTAATTGTCCAGTTTATTTATTAATAAAAAATTTCTTTCAAAGCAGTCCTGACAAAGCACATTAATTCTTACATAACAAAACGTTCTGAAAAAAATTATTTCAAAAATAAATGTTTTTTTCGAAAAACCTAAAGCTCTCAATGTAGGCAACACACAATACAGCATAAAAATTACATTCAAATGAAATCAGTTAAAGTGTCAATACACAGCAATAATTTTTTATTAGTTGTCCAATTTTTTTTATTAGAAAACTCTAATATTTGTTTAAAACATTTTTTAAAGTTTTTTAGTAGATAAATTCTAATTTTGCAAAAAGCTCAAATTTAGGCAACACACAATACAGTAAAAATTATTTTCAAATAAAATAAAAAATATTAATTGTCCAGTTTATTTATTAATAAAAAATTTCTTTCAAAACAGTCCTGGCAAAGCACATTAGTTCTTACATAACAAAACAAAAAAAATTATTTCAAAAATAAATGCTTTTTTTTAAACCTAGAGCTTTCAATGTACGCAACACACAATACGCAAAAAATTACATTCAAATGCAATCAGTTAAAGTGTCAATACACAGCAATAATTTTTTATTAGTTGTCCAATTTTATTTATTAGAAAACTCTAATATTTGTTTAAAACATTTTTTAAAGTTTTTTAGTAGATAAATTCTAATTTGGCAAAAAGCTCAAATTTGGGCAACACACAATACAGTAAAAATTATTTTCAAATAAAATAAAAAATATTAATTGTCCAGTTTATTTATTAATAAAAAATTTGTTTCAAAACAGTCCTGGCAAAGCACATTAGTTCTTACATAACAAAACAAAAAAAAAAATTTCATAAATAAATACTTTTTTTTAAACCTAAAGCTTTCAATGTAGGCAACACACAATACGCAAAAGATTACATTCAAATTAAATCAGTTAAAGTAATATTTTTTTATTACTTATTGTTCAATTTTTTTATAAATAAGCTTTGATATTTGTTTAAAACATTTTTTTAAGTTTTTTTACCCAAATCTAGACAACACACAATACGTATTGATTTTTACCAACTTTTTTTAAACAATTTCGGTGGAATAATTTTCTTGGCCTTGGTTTTCGCATCAATAGCTATAATAAAAGTTTCTACTTTCCTTACATAAAACCTCAAATTACTGTATTATTACCCTGTTTAAACATAGACAGACACGGAAACGAAATCATTGATTAAATTTTTAATTGCCCTTTTCTAGCGTTTTGATTACAAAGAAAATGTCGTATATAAAACCTCGGAAAACTTGAGTCACTCATTCAAGTTTAAACATGAAGTTTTTGCTAGTTTTCGTAGTGGTAATTGTCYCAATCCTTGGCACTTTCGCTGTAAGTTGTAAAAAACTGAAACTTTTTCAGTTAAAAGTGTTTTTTCAGATGGATGAGGCTTTTCTCGAGCAAACCAGAGACAGGGTTAAAGCCGTTGTGAAAGAATGTGTCGCTGAAGAAAAAGCCACTGATAGTAATAAAAAATTTCAAATTAACACTAAATCAATTTTTTTTTTAATTTTGAGGTGATTTTGACGATATAATGGCCATGAAAATCCCCACCAGTCATGAAGGGCAATGTGTGTATTTTTGTTCACACAAAAAATTCAACATGGTGAGTGATTTGAGTCGAATTAAAACGGTTTTTATCGGATTTTAAGCAACATCCCGACGGTTCTATCAACAAAGAGGGGGCTTTGGACACTTTTGAGGTTGTGAAAGACGTTGATGCAGAATTTCACGATAAAGTTATCACTGTTTACAATCACTGTATTTCGAGTAAATTGATTTTTTTCAWGTTTGGGTTATTATTAAGTGAGAGGTTTCAGCTCCTGTGGTCCCCGACCCTTGTGTCTACTCCGTTAACTTGTTTCAGTGTTTCATAAAAGAGGGCAAAGCTGTAAGAAATTTCAGTTATAGTAAGGGTTTTCATAATTGGGAGTTTCAGGTTGGGATTCATGAACTTATCATAAAATAATAAGTTGGAGCTTAAGGCAATGTAGAAATGGACTCAAGTTTTTAGCAATAAATTGATGCATTATTACTTGTTTTTTATTTACAACTTATTTTATTAGCTTTTTTTACTTTAAATTTTGTCGTCTAGTGTTTCAAAACAATAAAAAAAACACTAAAAATGATGAAAATATTACAAAATAAAGGAAAATAATTTCTGGTTTTTAAGTTTTACTGAATAATTGAGAAATAGAAAAATAAAAAAAAAATATGATAAATTGTATTTTTTCAAATCTTGAGCAAAAAATTAATATTTTGATTAAAAATTAATAAAATCAAGCGAAAACCGCGATAAATCTGATAAATTTCCCTCTAAAAATTGAGCAAAACAGAAGAAAATACTTTCGATTTTTCTATAACAATGATTTTTGGGTTTGTTTTGAGAAAATATTGTGAAAAAAATTATTTACTCGTCCAAAAGTAACAAACCAAAACAATGTCAATTTTATGTAGGTTTTTTGGGTTTGTCTTAAAGAAAAAACAGTTTGGGAAAGTCAATTTTAATCTAATTGAGAAAATTTCTTGATTAAATTTTTTGAAACAAACTAATTAAAAAGTCAATTTTACTCTGGTCAAAATAATACCGATTTCAATCCATGATTTTATGAATTTTTGGACGTTTTGACCAAATCTTGCAAAATAAGTGAATTTCTGGCTAAGAAACAAGCAACATTTTTCGAAACAAAACTAATTAACGTTAATTTTGATTTAATTCAGAATTTTTTTTAAAATATCAAGAAACAAGTTAAATTTTTGGTCAAAAATGAATTAAAATAGCATTAATTATTATTTATTATTAGTGATTTTTTGCAAAATTTTACTAATATAATTTTTTGCAAAAAATTGACTACAAAAAATGTGCTGTTTTTTGCCTTTTTTGACAAATTTCGGGAGATAAAAACAGTTTCTCACTTAAAAAAGAAAAAATCACTTAAAATAACTCCAATTGTGATTTAATAAAAAAAATGGCTTTTTGACAAAATCTTACAAAATAAGTGAGTTTTTGATTCAAAAAAGAGCAAAATTTTGCAAAAGAGTCCAATTTTGATTTATTTTAATGTTTGTTTGGTTTACGAAGTTTTTTTTTCGCTCATTAAAATAAGTTTTTTTGTCAAGTTTACCTCATTTTTAACTAAATTTAAAAAATTAATCAGAAGAGTACGAGTTGAAAAAATTATTTCATAGATTGGCATTTTAAAATCAAAAACCGAATTTTATTTTGAAAAACAATTACATTTTTTATTAATAAAATGCGACAAGATGCAYAACCTCCGAAACTTCAATTTTATAATTGTTAATTAAATTATTTGTTTTAATTTAGATTTTTTTTTTAAATATCGAGAAACAAGGCAAATTCTCGGTCAAAAATAAACTAAAATGGCATTAATTTGTATTTAAATTGGTGATTTTTACAAAATATAAAAATTTTTCGCTCGAACACCAACTAAAACGAACAAAATTGACCAAAAAAATTTGCCTTTTTTGACAAATTTTGAGAGATAAAAACAGTTTCTTGCTTAAAAAGAAAACAGAGATTTAATTTAAAAGAATTTTGGCTTTTTTTGAAAAAATCTTACAAAATGAGTAAATTTCTGATTCATAAACGTGATTTAATTCAAAAACATTTTGTGTTTTTTTTGACAAAATCTTACAATAAGTAAATTTTTTGATTCAACAACAAGCTAAATAAACAAGCATAAAAAAACAATTTTGATTTTATTTGTTTCTTTTTTGACAAAACTTTGCTTAAAAATGATATAAATTTTTCGAATTAATCTAAAATAACATCTAATTTATTAATTTTGTGTTCGTTTTTAATAAATCTCAACATATAACTCNTGCTTAAAAATGATATAAATTTTTCGAATTAATCTAAAATAACATCTAATTTATTAATTTTGTGTTCGTTTTTAATAAATCTCAACATATAACTCAGTTTCTGGCCCAAAGTTAAGCAAAACTGGTCAAAATAACAACAATTTAATGAATTTTTGGTTATTATGACCAAACCTTACAAAATAAATGAGTTTTTGGCTGAAAAACAAGCTAAATTTTTCGAAACAAGACTAATTAACATTATTTTTGGTTTAATTGAAATTTTTTTTTAAAAATATCAAGAAACAAGTCAAATATTCTTGGCCAAAAATGAATTAAAATGGCATTAATTTGAATTTACATTGGTGATTTTTGGCAAAATTTTTACAAAATATAAGAATTTTTCGCTTGAAAACCAACTAAAACGAACAAAATTGACCAAAAAATTTGCCTTTTTTGACAAATTTTGAGAGATAAAAACAGT
>NW_025400985.1:943483-944759 GCF_015345945.1 Tribolium madens
GAGATAAAAACAGTTTCTTGCTTAAAAAGGAAACAGAGATTTAATTTAAAAAAAATTTGGGCTTTTTTTGAAAAAATCATACAAAATGAGTAAATTTCTGATTCATAAACGTGATTTAATTCAAAAACATTTTGTGTTTTTTTTGACAAAATCTTACAATAAGTAAATTTCTGTTCAAAAATAAGATAAATTTTTGAAAAAAAAAACAAAATAAGGTCAATTTTCATCTAGTTTGGCAATTTTTGAATAAATTTTGATGTAATTTGTTATTTTTTAGAGAAATTTTTTGACCTTTTGTGGCAAATTCTTAGAAAAGCCAAAATATCAAAAATCAAGTGAGTTTTTAAACGAGAAATGAAACCAAACTTTAATTTTGAAAAACAATTACATTTTTTATTAATAAAATGCGACAAGTTGCAAAACCTCCAAAACTTCAATTTCATCATTGTTAATTAAAACAAGTACGTTATTAAACCAATTATGGGACAAACATTGTGATTGAGGAAGCAAATGCTATTATTTGTGGTGCGTTTCATAATGAATTACTAAAAAGGTGCACCTCAAGCGACCTCGACTAATCAAGAGATTTAACTATAAAAACAGACAATTGTCATCGAATTGACATCAGTTTCAATTGAACACAACAACAAAATGAAATACTTTGTGGTTTTCGCCTCTTTGTTCCTCGCCACCAACGCTGTAAGTCATTTTGATTAAAATTTAAAATTCAAACAACAAAAAAAATTTCAGTTAAGTCAAGATTTCATCGATAAATTCGTGGCGAAAGTAAAATCGATTGGCGAGACTTGTGTCCCGGAAACCAACGCTAGCAAAGGTAAAAAATTATGAAATTCCTGAAACCTGAAAAATTTTTTTTTTCATAGATGATATCAACAGTTTATTGGAACGTAAAATGCCAGAGAGTCACGAAGGCAAATGTTTGATTTTCTGCTTCCACAAACAATTCGAAATCGTAAGTTGGGAATTTCAACACCTGAAAAATTCATTTTCATTTTCAGCAAAACGACGATGGGTCTATCAACAGAGCGGGAGCTCTGAAAGCTCTAGAGCCGCTGAAAGCCGATGATGCCGAGTTGTATGAAAAATTTGTCACTATTTTCAAAAAATGCGAATCGGGTAAATATTTTAATTGTTTTTTTCACAATTGATGATTTTTTTCAGCTCCTGTTGACGGAGATTCCTGCATTTATGCCGCCAATTTGGCAGAATGTGCCGTCAAGGAAGGAAAAGCTGTAAGTTTTTGAAAAAAAAAAAA
>NW_025400985.1:946034-949054 GCF_015345945.1 Tribolium madens
TCTTTGACAAAATCTTACAAAATAAGAAAGTTTCTAATTCAAAAACAAGCTAAATTTTTCAAAAGAGACCAAAACAACGTCAATTTTTATCTAGTTTGGCAATTTTAAATTTTGATAAAATTTGTAATTTTTTTGTGGAAATTCTGAGAAATAAAAAGAGAAACTTATAAAACAGTATACGAAACAATGTAAATTTTGATCAAATTTGGAATTTTTTTTGATCTTTTGTAGAAAAATCTTTAAAGAAAGTGGGTTTTGTGCTCAAATTTGAGTGAAAAAGCAAAATATCGTAAATTTTGCATTAATTAAAAATTGAGTGCGTTTTTTATCAAAAAGTGTAAGTAAGCCAAAAAATCATCAATTTCGATTTTTGGTAAAATTTTAGAAATATATAAATTTTTCGCTCGAAAATCGACTAAAACGAACAAAATAAACTAAATAATTTTGCTGTTTTTTTTTGACAAATTTCGAGAGGTAAAAAGAGTTTCTTGCAAAATAAAAAAAAAATTACTTCAAATAATTCCAATTGTGATTTAATTAAAACAAAAATTTTACTTTCTTTGTCAAAATCTTACAAAATAAGAAAGTTTTTAATTCAAAAACATGCAAAATTTTTCAAAAGAGACCAAAATATCGTCAATTTTTATCTAGTTTGGCAATTTTTAAGGAAATTTTGATGAAATTTGTAATTTTTTTGTAGAAATTGTGAGAAATAAAAAGAGAAACTTATAAAACAGTATACGAAACAATGTAAATTCTGATCAAATTTGGAATTTTTTTGATCTTTTGTAGAAAAATCTTATAAGGAAAGTGAGTTTTGTACTCAAATTTGAGTGAAAAAGCCAAAATATCGTAAATTTTGCATTAATTAAAAATTGAGTGCGTTTTTTAATTAAAACATAAAGTAAGCCAAAAAACATCAATTTCGATTAATATTGGGCTCAAATAAACACAATTTTGATTTTTTTGTTTCTTTTTTGATGAAACTTTGCTTAAAAATGATATACATTTTTCCAATTAATTTAAAATAACATCTAATTTAATAATTTTGAGCTCGTTTTTAAAAAATCTCAACATATAACTGAGTTTCTGGCCCAAAGTTAAGCGAAATTGATCAAAATAACACCAATTTGAATCTATAATTTATTAAAGTTTTGATCATTTTGACCAAACCTTACAAAATAAGTGAGTTTCTGGCTAAAAAACAAACTAAATTTTTCGAAACAAGACTAATTAACGTTAATTTTGATTTAATTCAGAATTTTTTGAAAAAATATCGAGAAACAAGTCAAATATTCTTCGCCAAAAATGAATTAAAATTAATTTGTATTTAAATTGGTGATTTTTGGCAAAACTTTACAAGATCTAAAAATTTTTCGCTCGAAAACCAACTAAATCGAATGAAATTTTAAAAAAATTGCTGTTTTTTGCATTTTTTGTCGAATTTCGGTAGAAAAAACAGTTTCTCTCTTAAAAAAAAGAAAATACTTAAATAACGCCAATTGTGATTTAATTTTAAAAAATTTTGGCTTTTTTGTGACATCTTATAAAATTTATAATTTTTTGAATCGAGCTAAATTTTTCAAAAAAAGACCAAAATAACGTCAATTTTCATCTAGTTTTGTGGAAATTTTCAAAAATAAGAAGAAAATCAGAAACAGGGTAAATTTTCAAATTTGGTAATTTTTTGACGTTTTGTAGCAAAATCTAACGAAGTAAGTGAGTTTTGTGCACAAATTTGAGTGACAAAGACAAAATATATAAAAATTGAGTAAAAAACGAATAAAACAAAACTTTACAATATATTTATTTTATTAAACATAAACTTAGAGAAACAATAATAAACAATTTCTTAAATTTTTACAGTTAAAAAATTTATTACAGCAAAAATGCGTTTTTGACTTTCAAAAAATTCGAGTAGTTTTCTTATGCTTTATTTCTACAACACGATACAGATATAAAAAACAAATTCAAATTCAGAGTAGAGCATCTTCCAAACCAATCTAGAAAAAAAAAGTTATCAAAAAAAAAAACAAAAAAAATCTACCTACAGCTTCAGCTTCCTTTTGTGCACATAAAGCCAACTCGGTTGCAGTGTCACAAGGATCAGGCAATGGTTTTACTAAAATTTTTAATTTTTTATCAAGTTTTGCAAAAATTAACCCACCTTTCATTCCACACGTCACAAAAATTTTCAAAACCTTTTGATACAATTCTGGATCGGCTTTTTGGAGCGGTTTCAAGGCGGCTATGGCCCCAGCTCGATCAATGCTCCCATTTCCCTTCATCTGTGATAAATTTACAAACTGAAACTGAAAAAACTGAAACTGAAACTGAAAAAACGTACCATTTTGAATTTTTTCTGCATGCAGAAAATCATGCATTTGCCCTCATGGGTGCTGGGTGGAAGTTTCCGAGCAATCAATTCGGCAATATCGTCTGAAATTATTCACTGAAACTGAAACTTGCCTCGATTATTGATTACCTGAAGTCGCTTCAGTTTCTTCAGCACATTGGGCGCCAAATTCCTGCATTTCTTCRAAAAACTTGTCAAGAAATTCTTGATCCAACTGAAATTATCGCTTTTTTTGTCTAGTTTTGACGAAAAACACTTACAGCACAAGTTAGGGTGAATCCCAAAATTAAGAAAAACCAACTCTTCATCTTGTAGTTTGATTTGGACTACAAATCCACATTTCTCGTGTCAGTTTTATATAAAAATCATTTGACTCGAGGCCATGGTTAATTAAATTAGATGTTGCTTTAAATTTATTTGTTTTTAATAATGCACTTGAAGAAACGTAATTTTGTCCATTATTAGACTTAATGGTTGGCTGTTTCCGGGTTGTGGTTAAACAAATTTCGCAGAATTGGGAGGTTTTCACAAATTTTTGGTTTTTCCATTAAATTATTTGCAACAATTTCGTCAAAAAAAGCCAAAAAAATTGACTCAATTTTGGGCAAAACAAGCGAGAGGATGGTTTTTTATCTGGAAATATGGAAAATTAAGTCAAAATTAA
>NW_025400985.1:951334-956231 GCF_015345945.1 Tribolium madens
CACAAAAACTAAAAATTTTACAAATTACATTACATTTTGACCTGTTTCGAGAGAAGAGACGAGAAACTTACTTATTTCGCAAAATTTTGTCAAAAAATACATCAAAATTAACGTTAATTAGTCTTGTTTTAAAAAATTTAAGAAACTCACTTATTTTGTAAGATTTGGCTAAAATGACCAAAAATTCATTAAATTATAGATTGAAATTGGTGTTATTTTGAGCAGCTCGCTTAATTTTGAGCAAGAAATTTTGATGAGATTTTTTTAAAACGAGTTTAAAATTATTAAATTAGATCAAAACTTATGTTGGTTTTGACTGTTAAAAAACAGCTGGTGTAGGCAAAATTTCGTTAAAAAATCAAAAATTCGATGTATTTAACTCGTTTTTTGCGCAAAAACTAACTTCTRTAGTTAATAAAAGATAATTTGTTTTGATTAAACCACATTTGGCGCTATTTTAGTCTGTTTTGTACAATTTCGAGCAAA
Organism: Tribolium madens; assembly: GCF_015345945.1. Taxonomy (NCBI): domain Eukaryota; kingdom Metazoa; phylum Arthropoda; class Insecta; order Coleoptera; family Tenebrionidae; genus Tribolium; species Tribolium madens. Next base: position 951,821 of record NW_025400985.1, read on the forward strand.
AAACTCACTTTGTCTTAAATCAAAATTGTCTTTGTAGTGGTAAGTTTCTAGTAGTTTTGTTCGTTTTTTTTAAATTTTGACAAATATTTCAAAAAACAACTAATTGATTCAAAATAAACGTTATTTTGGCTGGTTTTATTCGACTTTTTCAACAAAAAACTTTCTTATTTCGTAAAATTTTATCAAAAAATCTCAATTACTCTGTAATAGCTTGTTTCAAAAAATTTTGTCCATTTTTGAGCAAAAAAAAAGACAAAAAACAGTATATTGGTCAAAATTCACATAAATTTGGCTCGTGTTTAACTTCGCTAAAACACGCCAAAAAAACATCAAATTAGATCAAAATAATAATATTTGAACAGATTTGGTTTGTTTTTAAGTAATAAACTCACTCAAAAACCCCAAAAACGTACAAATTTTATCAAAATTGACATTAATCTGAAGATTCAGCTCACTTTTGAGCCAAAAAGTCACTTATTATTTTCTAAGATTTCGTCAATTTTGAGCGAAAAAGTTAGTTATTTGTTGAAACTTTTGATGATATTTCGAAAAATTTAGCTCGTTTTTAAGCAAAATTTCGTCAAAAAAAACAAATAAATTCAAAATTAAGGCCAACTTGCACGGTTTTAATACATTTAACTCATTTTTGTACATAGAACTCACCTATTTCGTACAATTTTGCCAAGAAAAGCTAACAATTTCGTTACAACAAGCCTCAAATCAAAAATAATTTTCAAAAAAAAGATTGTATCAAAATTAACGTTTTTTTTTGTTTTTTGTTTAACATTTCGAACGAAAAACTTCCTTATTTCGTTAAATTTCATGAAAAAAAGCCACAAAAACTGAATTAGAGTAAAATTGATTTTCTAAATAGCTTGTTTCAAAAAATTTTGAGCCAGAAATAAGACGAATTGGATCGAAATTGACGTTATTTTGGCTTTTGTTGTTCAACTTAATTAATTTTTACACGAGTAAATCACTTTTTTTAAAATATTTCGTTAAAACAAGACCGAAAATGTCAGATTTTGTCAAAWAAATCAAAATTAGCTTTATTTGGCTTGTTTCACTCAATTTTGAGCGAGAAGCCAAATTAGATGTTATTTTGAAAYATTTTCAGAAATTTTTGGGTATTTTTTTCAAAAATTTGCTGATTAATTAAATAACACACACAAGCAATGTTCGTTATTTTTATTCATAAAGCAACATAAATCATTCCCGAATTAAGTTTACCCAAACATCGAATCCTGTAAGCCCAACTAGAAAAAAAAATTAAACGAAATTTTGCAAAATTGCCAACTTACAGCTTTGGCTTCATCTCTCCCACATAGTGTGAGAGCAGTGGCCGTTTCGCAAGGATCGTCAAAAATTTTTGCTTAAAATCACTCTAATTACAAATAAAAAATTATTTCAGTTAAGTACCTTTGTCTCCACAAGTGACAAAAACGGCCAAAAGCTGTTTATACAATTCGAAATCGGCGTTTCTGAGGTCATCTAAGGCCAAAACTGAGCCGACTTTGTCAAGAGAACCATCCTCCTTCATCGTGTTGAATTTTTTATGGTAGCAAAAAATCAAACATTTTCCTTCGTGGGTTTTTGGGTCTTTTTGCTCAATAAGATCAGTGACGTCGTCTGAAAAAAAAAATTATTTTTGGGTTATTTTAGGCGCTAACTACCGGTAGTGGCGTGTGTTTCTTTGGCACAAACCTCTCCGATTTTCTCCATTTTTTGCATGAATTTTTCGACAAAGTCTTGGTCCACCTAAAATTTTGAAAAATTTTAATTTTTAATTTTTTAATTTTTAAAATTTTTACAGCCAAAGACCCGGTGAAAAATATTATTCCGACAAGAATGAGGAGCTTCATGGTGATGGCTCACAAAAAACCGAGAAAGGTTTATATCCAAAATGAAAAAATGTCAAGGTTTAGTGCCCTATTTTGCAAACAAAAAAAATTCGTTTTTAATTGTGCGGATGTAACAACAAGGTTCTAATTATGCAACAAAGTCTATCCGAAAGTCATTAAATTAATGGCTCTTTGATTAATACAATTTTCAACGATTTGAGTAATTTTTAACCGATTCCAAGGTCGTTTCACACAATTAAAAAAGTGAGATTTTTGACTTTGAAATGGCTTTTATTTTTAAGCGAGAATCTATTTTTATCACCTAAAATTTTATCAAAAAAGCTAAAAAAGGGCAAATTGTGCCAAAATTAACGTTTTTTGGCATGTGTTGTTGGATTTAGTTGCTCCAAATTTTGGAGCACTACTTGAAGTACAGTAAAATTAAAATAAAAATGTAAAAAGCTAGTCAAAATTTGCAGATTAAATCATAAATTAACGATATTTTGACCTATTTCAAGACATTTTGTGACTTTTTTGAACAAAAAACTTACTTCATAAAAAATTCACTGAAATAAAAATTAAGTTCATTTTTACGCAAAAGCTCACATTATTGAGAAGAAACTCATCTATTTCGTGAGTTCTTGTGAAAAAAATACAAAAAGTTACTGAAATAGGTGCTACTTTGCTTTGTTTCGTTCGATCTTGAGCGGGAAACTTGTAAGATTTTGCCAAAAAAGACAAAAAAAACACCAAATTTGATCGAGATTTCCTCAGTAAAATTAACAAATTAGATGAAAATTTACTTATTTCGTAAAGTGTGGTCAAAACTGGGCTTAAAATTGCTAAATTAGATAAAAACTGATGTTGTTTGTGGCTTTTTTCAAAAAATGTAGCCCGTTTTTTACTTATTTCGCAAAATTTTTGTCAAAATATAAATCACATTTGACTTCTTTCGTTTGATTTAGTTAATTTTTGAGCAAAAAACTCACTTTTTTGCATAATTTTGTCAAAAGTAACTATCTGAGAGTATTTTATTCTTTGTGTCATCTTTTGTACTGCTCCATTATAGACTAAAATGTCTGTTGTAAATTTATTATTATTATATTAGAATTTCAGAAAATTTAGCTTGTTTTTGAGCGAAAAACTTTTCCAAAGTTTTGTCAAAACAATCAAAGAAAACACAAATTTTTATGAAAATTGTGGTTAATTTCGACTGCTAGAACTGGTAAATTGGCGTTATTTCACCTTGTTTTTATCAATTTTGGGCAAAAAAGTTATTTAAATTTAAAAACTTTGTCAAAACTGATGTCGTAATGTTTAAGCAGGATTTCGTCAAAAAACAGGAAATTGGATAAAAAAAAATCCTAAAATCTAACAAATTAATTCAAAATTGCGATATTTTCTCGTGTTTTAGCAAAAAATTCACTTATTTCGAAAAATTTGTTAAAAGTTTTAAAATTGCCAAATTAACTCATAAATTAAGGATATTTTGACCTAATTCAAGACATTTAGTACATTTTCTGGACAAAACACTACTTATTACATAAAATTTCGTCAAAAAAGATAAAAAAATTCACTAAAATACATCAAAATCAATGCTATTTTGCCTTGTTTCAATTGATTTAGTTAATTTTTATTTATTATTTTTGACCAAAAACTCATATTTTTGCAAAATTTTGTCAAAGTAAAGCTAAAGTACGAGTAGATCAAAAGTAACGCCATCTGAGACTATTTTTTTTACTTTATACCATCTTTTGTAATCTTCCATTATATCTATGTACATTAAAATGTGTGCTGGAAATTTATTATTATTATTATATTACAATTTTTTTGACTTATTTATTTTCCAAAATTTTGTCAAAACAATACAAAAAAACACAATTTTTTATAAAAATTGTCGTAAATTTCCACTGCTAGAATCACTAAATTGAAGTTATTTCACCTTGTTTTTATCAATTTTGGGCAAAAAAGTTACTTATTTGACAAGATGTTGTAAAAACAAGCCTTAAAAATTTAAAAACTTTGTCAAAATTGATGTCATAATGACCAGTTTTAAAGAATTTTAGTAATGTTTACGCAAGATTTCGTCAAAAAACAGCAAATTGGATCGAAAAAAATCCTAAAATCCATCAAGTTGCAATATTATCTCCAGTTTTAGCAAAAAATTCACTTATTTCAAAAAATTTTAAAATTGGCAAATTAAATAATAAATTAACGATATTTTGACCTATTTCAAAACATTTAGTACCTTTCTTGAACAAAAAACTTACATATTACACAAACTTTCGTCAAAAAATTCACCAAATACATCAAAATCAATTTATATTTTGCTTTGTTTCAATTGATTTAGTTTATTGTTATTTATTTATTTATTATTTTTAACCGAAAAGCATTAAATTAGAGCAAAGTCGACAATAATTTGTACTGTTTGAAAGAATTTAGTTTGTTTTTGAAAAACATGGATTGAAATTGGCATTATTTTGCCTTTTCAATCTTAAGCGAGAAAGTCACTTAATATTTCCCCAAAATTCTTAAAAAAATTACGTTATTTTAATTGAAAAGTATAAGTA
>NW_025400985.1:957946-963944 GCF_015345945.1 Tribolium madens
TTATTTCGTAAAGTTTAGTCAAAACTGGGCCTAAAATAAAAACTGACGTTATTTTGGCTCATTTTCGAAGAAGAAATTTATTCATTTAGTAAAAAACGAAACGATAAAAAGGTACTAAAAGCCAAAAAAAAACAGCAAAGTGGATCAAAACTAACATTATTTATACTGAAAGATTTAGCTCGTTTTTCGAGACAAAAACTCATTTAATTCTCAAGATTTCCTCACAAAAACTAAAAATTTTACAAATTACATTACATTTTGACCTGTTTCGAGAGAAGAGACGAGAAACTTACTTATTTCGCAAAATTTTGTCAAAAAATACATCAAAATTAACGTTAATTTGGCTTGTAAATTGACATTATTTAGCTCTGTTTCGCTCAATTTTCAACGAAAAACTCTTTTTTCTTTAGTAAAACATTGTTAAAACAAGCCAAAAATCACCAAATCGAGAGAAACATTTCCTRAAAAAAGAGCCAAAATATCAAAATCTGCGTAATTTTGTATTTTCGTAAGTGAAAAGCGATAATAAAAAAATTAATTTCAAAGAACAAAAATCGAGAAATAGTTTTTAAAATGCTTTATTTTCACAATTCGAGGTAAATAACAATTCTTTCTAGAGATTAATTAAAACGTGCATAATTAAGACGCCATGAATGCCTCTTTGGTCAAACCAACCTGAAACAAAACTGTTATTAAAATCAACATTTGCAAGAAAATATCACACCGATTCGGCTTCTTTTTTAACACATGCAGCCATCGAAGCAGCACTTTCGCAATGATCATCRGACATTTGCTCTAAAACCACAAAAAATCAAACAAAAAAACACAAAAACACAAAACATACTCTTCGCATCGCAAGCATCGATAACTTTCAAAATTTTCCCATAAATATCAGCATCTTGCGACTTGATTTCATCGAAAGCTTTGATCGCAGCGTCTTTATCAAAAGTCCCGTCGTCCTTCATCTGCAAGAATTTTCTCATAATTGAATTAAATCAACCAAATTTTACCATTTTGTAATGTTTGTAGTAACAAGCGATGACGCATTTCGCCTCGTGGTGAGTGGGGGGGAATTTGTGTTCCATTATTTCAATCATATCGTCTAAAAAAAAAAATTATTTTTAATTTTTTTATTTTTTAAATCAAACCAGCAGTTGCGTGTTCCTTTTCTCCACAAGCAGTACCAACAGCTTGCACCTCCTCAGTCAATTTCTCCAAAAATTTGGGGTCCAACTAAAAATTTTCATAAAAAAAATTTTTTTTTAATTATACTAACCGCAGCGTGGGCCCCCAAAACACAAACAGCCAAAACTACCAAAACTTGCATTGTGCGATTTGTGATACCAAACAGTGAGTTTCGCTCATTTTATACCAAATTTTGAGCAAGTCATCAATTCATTTTTAATTCAGTGTAATCAAAATGTATTTAACCCCCAAGTGGCTGAAATTTGGTCATAAAAACCGCAAATTTGTTGAGTCACCGTGTATTTAGCGTAATTAGTCTACACAACTAGGCATTAACTGCAATTAATCTAAATATACTCAGCGAACATAATCCAGTACGTCCCATTGAGGACAGTGAAGAGTAGAGGGAAAAAAACCCGACTAAACCTATCAATGTTGATGGCCCTATTTCTGGCCCTTTGGGCCGGAGTGACCGCTGGGTTTTTTTGAGGGCCGCTTAACAGAAACGAGTTTTCTTTCGCTGCCATGTCGAAAGCCGTTTCAGGTTTCTTGGGTTGGGGCGGTTTGGGTAGGTCTGAGTCGCCCAGGACAATATTGACCAAACAGTATTCCATAAGGGCCATGAATACGAATCTGAAATTTTTTTTTTTGCAATTGGAATTTTTTTTGGGGGCTTTTACATCGTGCAAACTGACATAAATGCGTCCACGGCTTTCAGGTAAGAAACCGGGGGAAGGGAGGCTTGACTTTTGGCGTGTTGGGTCGAGAGGGTTAGCAAAGAGGTGACTCCTAGGGTCACACGAGCTGGGGCTGCTTCCGGTTTGATCCAGAAGGAGACCCACTGGAAATAACAATTTTATTTACCAAAAAAATTGGTATAAAAATGACATTTTTGGGCGAAAATGGGATCATAATTGCTTTTCAGGAAGTTTTTGAAATTTTTTTTTCAAAATTTTGATATTTCGTTGAAAATTTTCTCCGAAATTAGGTTGAATATGATGTTATTGCTTTTTCCAATCGTTAAAACATTAAAATCTCAGTTTTTTTCAAAAAATTGTTAAATCGAATGAAAAAATCGGCAAGTAATGTAAAAAATTAAATTTTTTTTTAGCTTTTTCGAGACTGTAAACAAGTTTTTTTTGTAAGATTTTGCTATATTTTTTCAGTTTTGTTTCAAAATCAAAAAAATCGCTAAATTATGTCGAAAAATTAATCATTTATATAGAAAATAACATTATTTTTGCCTTTATTAAACCTTTTGGCATGTTTTTCAGTCAAAAAAAAACACCAAATTGCAAAATGATATCATTTTTTCAAGATTTCGCTAAAACATGCAAAAAATCACCACACCACTAAATCGACCACTTTTTGCTATTTTGTAGCCCAAAAAAATTATCTTATTGGATATTTATTTTTGGTTACTTTGAAAGTTTTGTAATGTGTTTGGCTCAAAAAAATCGCCAAATTATGTCAAAAATCATTAAATTAATTACAAAATAACATTATTTTTGTCTTTTTTGGGATTTGAAACAAGTTTTTAAGAAAAAAAACGGCTTTTTAAAGAGATTTTGCAATTTTTTTCAGTTTTATCATGTGTTTTGCTCAAACATCAAAAAATCGTGATACTATGGTCAAAAAATCACTAATTTATGAAGAAAATATTTTTTTTGCCTTTATTGAGCGTTTCAGTAAAAAAACATCAAACTGGATTTAAAATCTTATTATTTTTGACATTTACAAACGCTTAAACATGTGCTTTACTAGAAAACATCGAAAAACTATGTCGAAAATCAGAACATTAACTGAAAAATAACAGTATTTTTGCCTTTTTCGGGACCTAAAACACGTTATTGAGAAAAAAAGAGATTTTGATACTTTGTAACCAAAAAGAATTTATCTTAAATATTTATTTTCGCTTTCTTTGAAAGTTGCTTCATCTGTTTTGCTAAAAAGAAACAAAAAAATCACTAAATTTTGTGAAGGAATCGTTAAATTAATTGAAAAATAAGCCTTTTGCCACATTTTTCAGCATACCGAAAAAACACTAAACTGGATTTCAAATATTGTAATTTTTACCACTAGAACGCTTTAAGCCAAAAACGTTTTGTTTTGCAAAATTTCGCTAAAACAAGCCAAAAAATCACATGACATAAGATAACATTACTTTTCTTTTTTTAAGCATTTCAACACGTTTTTAACCAGAAAACGCCCATTTTTCGTCATAACAAGCCTAAAAATTACTAAATTTGATCGAGAAATTCGCTGATTTCTCAAAATAGCGTCAAAATAAACCAAAAATAACCAAACTTTGGTCAAAACATATCGCAAAATAATCATATTAGGTCAAAATTGATGTTAGTTTGGCGATTTAATTCGCTTTTAAGTCAGAAAAACACAAAAAAAAATTTTGAAGAAAAAAACTTTCTTAACAAGCCGAAAAACAGAAAATTATATGGAATATTGTCATTTTTGTTCTTTTTTATTCCTCCAAAATCACCAAATTAGGTAAAAATTTCACTAAATAGTGATTTTCAACGTTTGAGGACGTTACTTGGTCTAAAACTCAGTTGTTTTGAAGAGTTTTGCCAAAATAGACCAAAAAATCACTAAAGTGATGTTATTTTAAATCGTTTCTCTCGACTTAGTTCATTTTTTGGCCAAAAACGTATTTTCTAAAATTTTACCAAAGCAATAATCTGAAAATCCAAAGGCTCTAAAATTTCTTATTTCATGAGATTTCTTTAAAGCGAGCCAAGAATGGCCAGTTTTGAGTAATTACTTAGTTTTTGAGCAAAAAAAACTCAAAAAAATCTATTTGGGTGCTTACAGACATGATTACGATGAGGCAAGTTGGGATGTATGTGTGGAAGAGGTAGTAGCCTAAACGGCGTTTTAACTCAAAAACGACTTCAAGACAGGTGAAATTTCCTGTTGAGTAGACTTGAGTGCAATCAGCGGTGTGATTGTGGACTAAAGCCAATTGGGGTAATTCGATATTTTCATCCACGACCAATGGGACGTCAGGGTCCCATTGAAAAATCATATCGTCGGTGGTGTGTGACACTAAAAGAGAATTTTCTCGAAAATTGGCAAAATTCTAGAGCAATTCCATGTCAAAACGATCACTTTTGCGCTAAAATCGCAAATAAACGCAAAATTTAATTAAACGTCTTTTTTCTACAACATTAAGTCACAAAAATGCAATTCTCACTTTTTTCGTGAGTCTTTTGACCAAAATTTTGTCAAAAAATCAAAAAATTTGATCAAAAATGACGTTATTTTTGCCTTTTTCAAACGTTTAGTACATTTTTGAGCCACAAAATGAGTGTAGTTTCACTTCATTTCTCAAGTATTCAATCGGGTATTGAAACAAAATTTTTTTTTTCAAAATGAGAAAATCGTCGATTTTAATTAAAACAAGGTTTTTAATAATTTATCTCGTTTCAAAATCAGAAATTGATTTAATTTGAGAGATTTTAAAAAAACAAGCCAAAAATTTGGCGTTTTATTTAAGTCGATACTATGTTTTTGAGTTAGAATTTAAAAAAGTTCTTGGAAAATAAGCAAAAAATTTCTCGTTTTAAGTGAAAATAACGCTAATTTGGACGTTTTAAGCCTGAAACCCGTTTTACTCACTAGATTCGTTGAAATAAGTCAGATAATCACTCCTAAATACAACGAACGTTGAAACATTTTTTGGTGTTATTTTCAAAATGTCCTCAGAAATTTTCAGAAAACTTATTTAAAAGACTGATAATTTTATATTAATAATTTTTTTATCATTCATAAATTACTTTCCACTTAAAAAAAGCCAAAATTACACAAGTTTTGATCAAATTTGGTATTTTTTGCTATTTTTCTTAAGAAAATTTGGTAGACTGAGTAAGCTTTTCGCTCATCAATAATGAACTAAATTTCGTAATTTTATAATTTTTTTGACCTTTTTTGACGAAAACTCACGAAATAGGTAAGTTTCTTACTCAAAAACAAGCTAAACCTTCCGATATTATACAAATTATTGTCAATTTTGATCTAATTTAATGCTTTTTTGACAAAAACGAACTAAATCAAACAAACCAAGCCCAAATAACGTTAATTTTGATGTAATTTGGTAAGTTATTTGAGTTTTTTTGAAGAAATTTTTCTTGAAATAAGTCAAAATAACGTCAATTATGACTTAACTTGGCGGTTTTAAAACTTTTTGGACAAAATTTAACGAAATACGTAAATTTCTTGTCAAAACAATTTTGATTTAATTTGTCAAATTTTGGCTTTTTTTGAAGAAATTTTTGGGAAATAAATACGTTTTTTTCTCATAAACAAGCTAAATTCTTCAAAACAGTATAAAATAACGTTAATTTCGATCTATTTTGTTGAGTTTTTTTTACAAAATCTAGCCTAAACGAGCAAAATTTCTCAAAACAGGTCAATTTTCGTCTATTGTTTTTCGATTTTTAAGCCATGTTTTAACAAAATTCTGTCAAAGGAGTGACTTTCTTGCTCACTGCAAATGGTAGAAACAACGCCAATTTCTTTAAAAGTTTCATATTGTGTTTTACTCAAAAAAATCGCCAAATTATGTGAAAAAATCATTAAATTAATTAAAAAACATTATTTTTGGATTTTTTGAGACTTTAAACACGTTTCTAAAGAAAAAAACAGTTTTTTAACGAGATTTTGCAATTTTTTTATCATATATTTTGCTCAKAAGCCAAAAAAATCGCCAAAGTATCTCGAAAAATCACTAAACTAAGTGAAAAATAACATTATTGTTGCCTTTAGACATGCTTTTCAATCAAAAACGCAAATTTTC
>NW_025400985.1:965635-973176 GCF_015345945.1 Tribolium madens
AACCAAAAAGCCTAAATAACGTTAATTTTGATGTAATTTGGTGAGCTTTTTTTTAAGAAATTTTTCTCGAAATAGGTCAATTATGGCGATTTTAACTCTTTTCACAAAATTTTAATACCCGAATTTCTGGCATAACAGTTTTGATTTGATTTGTTAAATTTTTACTTTTTTGAAGAAATTTTGAGAAATAAATAAATTTCCCTCTCATCTAACGTTAACTCCGATCCGTTTTGCAGGGTTTTCCTCTTTTTTTGATAAAATTTTGCTTAAACATGAGCAAAATTTCTCAAAACAGGTCATTATAACGCCAATTTTTTTCGATTATTTTGACAAAATCCTGTCAAATGAGTGACTTTCTTGCCCAAAACTGAGAGAAGCCAGGTAAAAAACGCCAACATATTTTTAATTATCATTTAAAAAAATGTGAAATTTCCATTTTTTTACAAAAATCTGATCGTTTTGGCACGGAATACTCGTGAGTAACTCACGACTCTCCATCTGCAATTTACACTCTTGAGTATCGTGAGGYTAAATCATGAAATTCATCGCGCATGAAAGCCGTAATGTGAGCCTAAAACCACAATCTCAAATCTCAATTCTTTCCGATTTTTCGACCTACTTGACCATATACAGGATGGTTTTGTCTTTATACAACCACATGTAGTGGTTCGGTATGGTCATGGTCTGAAACGTGACACTTTTGGCGTTTTTGAAAAACGAATCAGGCCTCCACATGTTTTTCAACCAATCAACTTCCAACAATCGATACTCGGAGGTCATATTTTCGGGTAAGCGCAATCGGTGGTCTTTCCAAGTCTGGGCGAAAAAAATATCAGCCGCATATGTCATCGACCCCTCGTCGATGCTGTCCAACCCCATGACAGTGACGTGGAAGTAGACTTTGGTGGGTTGGCCGTCCTTCTTCGGAGGGCGCATTTTGTCGTACTTCTTGGGGTCCTCGGGGAGGATGTCGTGGATGGTCAAGCCGGTGCTAGAACCAATCACGTGATCACAAACTGCGCACCAAGGAAGCGGAAACCTACGTCGGTTCTTCACGTTCGGGTTCCACTCTTTCCGCAAATTGCTCGTGGTAAAAATCTAGAGGACAGAGGCTGGAAATGTTACAAAATGTCACCGAGATCGATTCGAGGACGTGGAGGAGGGCGATGGAAGTAGAGATAATGGCCTTTGTTCTACGCAAGGGAAAAAAATTTCACCACTAAATATACTGACTAAGGGTTGGAATAGTTACCAAATTTTGTTATTCATCAAAAAAAATCAGAAATTTTATACAAAAATTTGTCCTACTAACTGCACCAATTACACAAATTTCGCTTTTCTATAACACAAGGTGACAACTTGACAAATTTTATATCATAAATGCACTAAAAAAAAATTAAAAAGTCCACACACTTTAAACAAAATATTTTTTTCTAATTTAAATGAATTTAAAATACTTTAACTTTAGAAACCATTTTAAAGGGACGGCTTTGCCCTTTAGGATGATATAAAATTTGAAATGGAATATTGGCAAACTTTTCTTCGAAAAAGTTCGAAGTAAATCGAAATAATCTAAGAAAAACCCTGCGAGTAATTTTTTTTTCATCATAACCATCGTGTAGAGCATCTCTTTATTAGTTGTGGTCCAAATTTTCAAAAGAATAAACCAAGTAGTTTTCAAAATACGATTTTTTGAAGTTAAGGTTTGCTAATCAAGCATTGCTCCATAAACAAGAACAGTATAAAATAACGTTAATTTTGATCCATTTTGTTGGGTTTTCGTCTTTTTTTACAAAATCTTGCCTAAACATGAGCAAAATTTCTCAAAACAGGTCAWTTTTCGTCTATTATTTTTCGACTTTTAACCCATGTTTTGACAAAAACCTGTCAAATGAGTGACTTTCTTGTTCATTGCAATTGAGAGAAACAAGGTAAAAAACGCCAATTTCCTTAAAAGTTTCATATTGTGTTTTACTCCAAATACGTGGAAAAATCATTAAATTAATTAAAAAATGACATTTTTTTCGCCTTTTTTGAGACTTTAAACACGTTTCTGAGGAATAAATAGTTTTTTAACGAGATTTTATAATATATTTTGCTCAAAAGCCAAAAAAATCGCCAAAGTATCTCGAAAAATCACTAAACTAACTGAAAAATATCATTACTGTTGCCTTTATTGAGCCTTTTGACATGCTTTTCAATCAAAAACGCAAATTTTCAATAAATTCCCCAAAAAACACCAAATTGGATTTTTTAAAAATGTTATTATTTTTGCCATTTTCAAACACTTACACGTTTTTAAGCCAAAAACTTATTTTTACAAGATTTAGCTAAAACAAGCCAAAAAATGACTAAATTTGATCGAGAAACTCGTGTATTCCTCAAGATYTCGTCAAAATAAGCCAAAAATGATCAAAGTTTATTACAAAATTACTCTATTTTAGATTATTTCGAGTTTATTCGCAAAAATTGTGGTAAATACTACCAAAAATGACATTATTTTTGCCTTGTTCTGGACCTGAAACACGTCATTACTCAAAAACAAGCTAAATCTTTGGATATTATACAAATTATTGTCAATTTTGATCTAATTAATTGCCTAATACTTTAACTTTAAAAAATCATTACTCAATAACTATTAGGCCGATTTTCTTCAAATAAAAACCATTTTAAAGGGATGGCTTTGCCTTTTAGAATGATATAAAATTTGAAATTGAATATTGGCAAACTTTTCTTCCAACAGTGTTCGAAGTAATCTAAGAAAAACCCTACGAATGATTTTTTTTTCATCATTACCATCGTGTAGAGCATCTCTTTATTAGTTGTAATCCAAATTTCCAAAAAAATATACCGAGTAGTTTTCAAGATATGATTTTTTGAAGTTAAGGTTTGCTAATCAAGCATCACTCAAAAAAAAATCTGAAATTTTATACAAAAATTTGTCCTACTAACTGCACCAATTACTCAATTTTGCTTTTCTATAGTTAATAATAAACAAATTAGCAACAAAAAAATGGTACTTACGCAATGTCGGCACTAATACGGTCATACAGAAGCAGAAAAATAAAGAGAAACATTTTACCGCAATCCATTATTGCAGTTGTAGAGATAATAATCCAATTTTCAAATGTACTCACAAAGTTTATTGTTATATTTTGCAAAATGCAATGTCATATTTATTGAGAATAGAACATTTGCGGCTGAAAATATCCGACTGAAAACTGAAGAGGCTGAAAAGCCTTCTTATGCACTTGGTACTTACCACCCCTTCTTTCCCCTGAAATTAAGAGTGCTGAAGCATCATTGTTGCCGATCAACTCCCACGCAGCTTAATTTTTTAGTAACTGTCAATATAGATTTAGTTTAAATTTTTCTTTTAAAAAAATTAATTTTAAAAGCATTCAAAGTCAAAGTTTCACTGCGCCACCACGTCCCTGGTCAGTGTCTCTGCTCATTCATACAATAAATTTTTTAAAACAATTTTTGCGTTTCTACAACGTTTTTGCGTTTTTCGGAGTCTTTCAGACCATTTGAATCAATTTTTAATTTTTTCGATTTTTATCACTAATAACTCCGAAGCTATTCAGAAATTTTCAGAAAACTTATTAAAAACATTAATTAAATAATAATTAAATTTTGATCTAATTTGGTAATTTTTGGCATTTTCCTTTGACAAACTCAGTAAGCTTTTCGCTTAATTTTTTTGGCCTTTTTTGATAAAAACTCACAAAATAAGTGAGTTTCTTACTCAAAAACAAGCTAAATCTTCCGATATTATACAAGTTATTGCAAATTTTGACCTAATTGAATGCTTTTTTTTTCCAATTTTTTTTCTTTTGCTAAAAAACAAAAAAAAATCGAAACAAGCCCAAATAACCTTAATTTTCATGTAATTTGGTAAGTTAATTGATTTTTTTTGAAGAAATTTTTCTCGAAATGGGTCAAAATATGAGTTAATTTGGGTATTTTAAAACTTTTTTGACAAAATTTTACGAAACACGTAAACTTACCTATTGCTAAAACAATTTTGACTTTATTTGTTGAATTTTGGCTTTTTTGAAGAAATTATTGGGAAATAAATGAGTTTCTCTCATAAACGAGCTAAATCTTTTAGAACAGTATAAAATAACGCCAATTTCGATCCATTTTGTTTTTTTGACAAAATCTTGCTTAAACATGAGCACAATTTCTCAAAACAGGTCATTATAATGTCAATTTTAATCTATTTTTTTTCGATTTTTAAGTCATGTTTTGACAAAAACACGCCAAAAAAAAACAAGAAATTAGGTAAAAAATTACGTTATTTTTGCTTTTTTTCAAACGTTTAGTACATTTTTAAGCCACTTTATGGAAAAATCACTAAATTAGATGAAAATGAGTGTTATTTCACACGATTTCTCATGTATTCAATCTCGTGATGAAACAAAAAATCATTTTTTTTTCAAAAAGTTAAGCCTGAAACTCGTTTTATTCAGTAGATTTGTTCAAATAAGTCCTAAAACTACAATGAAAATTAAACATTTTTTGGTGATTTTCAAAACTTCTTCAAAAATTTTCAGAAAACTTATTTAAAACACTGATAATTTCTGTAATAATTTTTGAAATATTCATAAATTACTTTTCACTTAAATTCCAATTAAATGCTTTTTTGACAAACAATTTTTGGTTTTTGCTCAAAAACACAAGCTAACTCAATCGAAACAAGCTCAGATAACGTTAATTTTGATGTATTTTGGAGAGTCTTTTGGCTTTTTTTGAAGAAATTTTTCTCGAAATAGTTCAATTATGACTCAATTTGGCATTTTAAAACTTTTTTGACAATATTTTACGAAATATGTGAATTTCTTGCTAAACCTATTTTTTTAGTCAGAAACGCAAAATTTTCCAGAGGTGTTAAAAAACACCTACAATTTTAAAAGCATTCAAGGTCGAAGTGTCACTGCGCCACCACGCCCCTGGCAGTGTTTCTGTTCATTCATACACTAATTTTTCAAAACAATTTTTGGGTTTCTCAGTCTTTTTTCATGAATGAATTTTGAGGTTTTCCATTTTTTCGATTTTTATCATCGCAACTATTATCAATATTCCCCAGAGTTTGGTACCGTTGGAAAACACTTTTAATCCTAGATCAATGTTTCGCGATAAATAGTTATTGAGAAAATCGCTAGTAAAGACTGATGTTTAATAATTCAAACCGGAAATGGAGTAAAATAAAACAATTCGGTTTTTTTTAGTTTTTTTAATTTACACACTTTAAAACACTTAATATATTATATAGAAAATACGGGTAGGAAGACTTATCCGACAATTTGGTGGTTATTAAAAGCCACTCAAGCACGATTCCCAAGCCAGCGATTTCAAAGTGGCAAGATCGCAATTTTCAAGTGCCTTTGAAGTTAAATCCGACTCAGCTTTCCTCCTATCGAGACTCAAACATCCTCTATTAGTACATCAACCAATAAAAATTCGAATAAATTTATTATAATATAAAAAAACGACAATAAATACAAAAATTAACAAAAAGGAAGCACATTATTGGTTATGGGAACCACCCAAAATGCCAACGAAAATGGCGGCATTTCGACATAAGGCTCAGCTGGAATTGTGATTGGAAGTAGATTTGGCACATCATTAGTTTCAGTCAATTTCAGCAAACGATTATTCAGAAAAATAAATCTACAAAAATGAAGAAAAAAAACTGAAACGACACAAAATAGGTTACCTTGAATCGATTCTTTCCAACGTTGTTAAAACATAAGCATTGACTTGCAAATCCTTCACAGGGGTAATTCCCTCGAAACGAATTTTAGCTTTACGATTGTGTAAATTCAGACCGAAAACTTAAAAAAAAAAATTACACCACAATCAAACAATTTTATTAATTAATCACCGGTAACTGAAGGAGTTTTACCAAAATAACTCTTAAACGGTGTGCATTGACAATARAATCGAACCCTTTTCGACTCCCCCAAATGACAATCAACCACTTTTGGGGCCACAAGTCTCTTATACAAAACACTCACCCACCAATCCTAATTAAAAAAAAATTGCACATAAAAAAACACACAGACACACACAAAAATTACAGGAGAGGGATTATAATAAAAGTTAATTAAAGCATAGTTCCCCCCATAAATCGACTGTCTTATAACCAAATCCAGGCCGTTTTTAGCCCCCAAACCCAGTTTATCCAACCAGAGAAAAGTCGCAATGAAACGATTGGATAAATGAGGGGCCCCACCACCATAAGCCGACGAAGTCTCCCCTAACCAAATCGCTTTCTTCCCTTCTTTATAAACAATATCTTTGATAGTGTTGATTTGCGATTGAAGCAAATCGAAATTTCTCACATCAAGAAAATCACCAACTCTTGCAGTAGCACCATTAAAATAATATCTAATTAAAATTAAAATTTAACTTTTTTTAGACTTACTGATGCCATGTCACTGCATCAATCACCCCAATCCCTGTTTCCAAAAATTGACTCAAATAAACACAACTTTGATTGTGGTTAACTCTCGGACGGGTGACATCAGGCCCCACAAGAAGCGATTTTTTGTATTTTGGATATTTGAGTAGAATGTTTCGAAGAGTGTGAAAATCGTGGGCTAATTGAGTTGGGTGGACTTCGTAATCGAATTGGTGGCGATAAGCATTGGGTTCTAATTAACACAATTAATTAATTAAAGGGTGAAACACTAAAACCGTTTAAAACTAAATAATTCATTCAGAACTAAAACAGTACACAATTATAAACGAAATCTACTAAAATAGTTCATTTATAAAAAAAAATTCAGTGAAAATAAATTTCTTCATTTACTATTTCATACATCAATAAGAAATCCATTAAAATTTTTGCCTTTTTATTGAAAAACATACGATGTAATTACTGAACAAATTTTGTAAAAGTTTTTGTTAAAAAAAATCATTCTAAAAATTCTTGATTATCCTAGAAATCTTTAAAAAAACCCATCAACTTGACGAGAAAATTAGTGGCTATTTTTTTCCGAAATTTTCTATATAACAAAAAGTATGAAACTAAACGTTTTTTGCTTAAATTATTTATTTATTTATCAATAATTTTTTTTTGCAATTTTTTTTTAAGTGGTAACCCACCATAAAACCTATTTTTATAAAGGCTACGATCTAAGAATTACAACTATTTACGTTTTAATTATTTCTTATAGATTTTTTATACAGGGTGATTTCTGAAAAACGGCATTGTAAAATTTTTCTAAATGTCTAAATATACAATTTTGGGGTATAATCAATTTTCCAATTTTAAATTGGACCCAATTTTTTTTTCTTTATAATTTTGAGAAGATTAGTTTTCTCGGGACAGACATATGCAATATGTTTTACTTTTACTAAAAAAAATATCAAAATTGAAAAAAATACCAAAAATCAATAAAATATAGTTGCATGGTGTCAAATAAGACAATGCCATTATTGTAATGTCAAAAATCAACAAATGCAACAAAATATTTTTTCAAATTTTTAATAAAAAATGACAATAATAACTACCAATAACAAACAGAATA
>NW_025400985.1:973311-991374 GCF_015345945.1 Tribolium madens
TATTGAATAATAAATGTAGAATCTTAAGAAATTTAATTTTGGGAATTTTGTTTGAATTCCCTTGAGAAATTTACTTTAAATGAAAACTTTTGGGGGAATTATTTTGAGAAATATTCATACTTTCCCAATATTTTATGTTTGTATTTAGAAAAATCCTGATAATTCTGTGGAATTTTCAAGAATTTCTAAACCGTGATGTAGATTTCCGGGAATTTAAAAGGAATTATGCATAAGTAAAGTACATAAAGTTTCATATCAATAGATAGAAAAATCTGAATTTTGGGCTTAAACAAATTAATTAAAAAAACTGACTATGAATTTCATGGAATCCGTTGGAATTTTGTAAAAAAATTATAACTACTTTTGAGATTTTCTTTGGAATTCTTTTCTCTAAAATAATTCCAATTAATTTATTAAATAAGAAATTTGAAATCCTTTTTTGGGATTCTGTAAAAATTCTCTTAAGGATTTCTGTTGTACTACTAAAAATAAAATTTATTTTGACTGAAAACTTTAGGAATGTATTATTATTATTCTTATTATTAATTTATATAAAATTTTACAAGAATTATTTTGAGAGATATTCACAGTATGTAAGTATTTCATGTTTGTTTTTAGGAAAAATCATAATAATTCTGTGGAATTAGTGAATTTTGAGTTTAAAACTTTTTCAAAATCCTGACCATATTTGTAATTCTTTTTTTTAATTAACGAGATCTTTTTTGAGATTGAAATTTGGAATACTAAAATTCTGTAAAAATTCTTTTGGAGATTTTTTTCGTACTACTGGAAATAAAATTTACTTTAAATGAAAACTTTTGGGAGAATTATTTTGACACATATTCATAGTTTCAAAATATTTCATGTTTGTATTTAGAAAAATCCTGATAATTCTATGGAATTTCTAAACCGTTTTGTGAATGTCCAGGGATTTAAAAAGAATTATGTATAGGTAAAGTGCATAGTTTTAATACCAATAGATAGAAAAGTCTGTTGAGAATTTTTTGAAAACTTAAATTATTAAAAAAAAACTGACTATGAATTTTGTGGAATTCGTTAAGATTCTGTAAAAATTCTCTTAAGGATTTCTGTTGTACCACTGAAAATAAAATTTATTTTGACTGAAAACATTAGGAATGTATTATTATTAATTTATATAAAATTTTAGAAAAATTATTTTGAGAGATATTCGCAGTATGTAAGTATTTCATGTTTCTTTTTAGGAAAAATCCTAATAATTCTGTGGAATTATCAAAAATTTCTAAACAATTTTGTGGAATTACTGAATTTTGAGATTAATTTTTTTTCAAAATCCTGACCATATTGGTAATTCTCTTTTTTTTATAAATTTTCGAGATCTTTTTGAGATTCTCTTATCTAAAATAATTTTTGGTTCTTTAAATAAAAAATTTGGAATACTAAGAGATTCTGTACTACTAGAAATAAAATTTACTTTAAATGAAAACTTTTGGGAGAATTATTTTGACACATATTCATAGTTTCAAAATATTTCATGTTTGTATTTAGAAAAATCCTGATAATTCTATGAAATTTCTAAACCGTTTTGTTAATTTCCAGGGATTAAAAAAAAATTATGTATAGGTAAAGTACATAGTTTTAATTCAATAGATAGAAAAGTCTATTGAGAATTTTGAGCTTAAACAAATTATTTAAAAAAAAAACTGACTATGAATTTCGTGAAATTCGTTAAGATTTTGTAAAAAAACCTTTTTTTGAGACCTTCTTTGGGATACTTAAAAAAAATTGTTTTAAACTTTTTTATAAGTGAACTACCGAGTATTTTAGAAGATTTCTTTTTAAAATAAAATACTAATTATTATTATTTRAGAATTGACCAATTTTAGTTTGCAACTTTATAGTTTTGAACGTGAAAAATACCATTCCCCAACTCCCAGTTTACGTGAAGATCATGTTGGCTCGAAAACCGGATCAGCGTCTCAGCGTTTGTGTAGTCCCAAGCCCCGTCATCAAAGCGCCGCAAAGAATTTAAATCAAAAATAATTTCAAGGTTTGTCTTTCGAGCCAACTCATTTAATTGGAGCCACTCGTGTGAGTTCATCGTAAAGTTAGGCCTWTCTAAAGCCTCGCAGWATTTCCCCTCATATGCACATTCGCCCCCATCAATTTTGCCATTCGAGTGTTTGAAATGCATTGKTTCGGTTGTGGAGAAGATGAGTCTGTCGGCCATTGTGCCCCCAATTCGCAAYTACGCAGGGGCGAGGGCTTTCATCATTTTTACAATTTTTGGATTTCTACAATWTCGTGCAATTAAAATTGGAGAGAAACTCGTGCGAGTACTTTAAATCGAGATGTTTGAATCCGTTTGCGATTAATGAGGCGTCAAGGGCCACACTGAGGAATTTATCGTTGGTGACGTGTCTGGGGGCCGCTCCATCGATGTAAACGACGTGGACTTTTTGGGTCAAATCGACCGCAAATATCGCCAGAAGCGTTAAAAGTGTGAGAAAACACAGAATCACCGACAGGACTGTGCACACATTTCCGCAAGATTTCACTGAAAAAATCATCAAAAATAATTACATACCGACGAGCACTTACATCGCGGTGTGAAATGCTGGAAAAGGTTGTCTTCAAACATCACAAACATTTCTTGGAGCTCTGAAAAAAGTAAACATAACCTTACTTTTGAAATGCCGGTAATTTTTAACACATTGCATTTGATTAAACGTAATTGTGTGTATTATAAACGCACAAACCTGGAACAAGTCTCTTCTTATTTCTTTTCTTTTGATTTTTTGAGAAAACTTGAAAAAAACGCACAAAAACAAACGGGAACACGTGACATAACAAAAACAAAATCGCAGTGTGACCACTCGTTTAAATTCAAAAAAACTAATTACAATCACAAAAATTAAATTGAGATTTGATGTAGAAAAAAGTAAATGTGTTTTAGTTAAAATCAAGGCCATATAAATCACAAAGCTACGTTTATAAACATTCAAGTATTTCTCTTAATTTTATTCTTTGTAAATAACATTTTTGTTGTACCAACCTCTAACAGTAAAAGTTTCTGTCAAGTTTAATTTAAATCAAGAGCGCTAAGTAGGCTGTTTGAAAAACCGAAGCGTCCATTTGTGGTTAAATCATTAAATTGTTAAAAAACCCCAATTTGAAGGTAAAATTTGCACTATTATTAACAATTAACGACAACACATTAGTTATCTTGTTAGAATTCGTGTTGAAAATGTGAAATTTTAGGTCCCCGTAAATTTCGGTATAGTGGCCTGTGGAACGCCATTACATTTTTGAGCACTTAAACCGACGCTGTTTGAAAAACTCAAATTTTGTGAAAAATGTCGATTGTGCAAGTTTTTCGTGCAAAATCGCAGCCTTTTAGCATCCTGCGACGCTTCAACTTGAAGAATTTCGCCCATGACTCCACTAAAACCTCTGCGACTTCGGCCTCGGCGACCCAGGCCCCCACGCCGGGAGCTTTCACAATTTCGGGTAATTCACCAATTTTCCCCAACCTCGGGTCTAATTGTGCGTTTTTGAAGGCAAACCCAGCATTTCTGTGCCCCAAGACGCCGTCAAGGTCAGTCTCCAGAAGCCCGACATGGACGTCCTCGTCGACACCTCCACAATCAGTCGCCAAATGGTCGCCGAACAAATATCGAAATCAATCGCGTTTGATAACATTCCGGGGCCAATCAGTCTTCGAATTATTCACCGGATTTGGGGCATGGTCCCCATATTGAGTACGCAGATCACAGGAGGGGCTATACAGTATTTGCTAGCAGTTGGTACGAATGCAGCTAAATGTAAAATTCAACTCTACTGGGGTATTCACAGGTAGTTTACTGAGCTGGAGTGGGAATATGGCACTCTTTAAACGATTTTTTGACCACTATGGCCCCGTGGTGCGACTCCATGGGCCGCTAGGGGGCGATATTGTGATGGTGAGTCGCCCGGAACACATTGCTGCTGTCTTCAAGAACGAGGGGCCTTACCCAATTCGCTCGAGTCTGGATTCTGTCGAGAAATATCGGCTGCAACACAGGAAATTGAGACACACTGGACCCATCCTCATGTAAGAGTTTTTTGTCTAAAAGTACCTTAAAAAGGCTTGAATTTTTTTCATTATTATTTAAAATTTAGTTTTGAAATTTTAGAATAACATATATGAAAAGTACATTTTTTAAAACCGCTGTGTTGGCAAACTATTATAAATTAATACTTTTATCATTATTTTTTATCAAAAAATCGGTCAATTCATAGCGGCCATTTAATTTATTGCAAGGTTGGCAGCCCTTAGCCCGCCCCTTCTAGTGTATGGATTGTGTCTATGTTGGCAATAGTAATAACTAAATTGTGTCAACAATTTTGACAGGCGCACTAGATGTTATATGTGAAGTATACTCCTTTTCAAATTAATATAAATCGAAGTAGTCGCTGAAAGCGATCATTTTAAGGTGGCACCCATGCAAAAATTCAAACAATCCTAACCTTAATCTTCCCTAAAAAATATTTTTTTAAATAAATGTAAACCCCAGGTAGCAAAAAATAATTAAAATTAACAACACAATTAACATTTTTCATTTCTCATTATTGATGTGATTAAATTTGTTCTGAATGACATTAATGACACTTTTTGTGTAAATCAGCCTTTAAATTAAAGATGCATTTAGACTTCTACAACCTACTTGATGCACATTAATATGAAAAAAAAGAGTATACTCTAACCCGATTTTTTCACAATTGTCATTTTTTTGATAGATATGTCCCTAAAAAACAATTGGATGTTTAAAGTCGCATTTACACAACTTAATTTTTACAAATTGACACAGGGAAGTGGCCACTGCGACTTAGAAATGCAATATAATTCAAAGATATAACCAAAAACGTCGTTTCTGCATTGAATTCTAATTTTTCTTTCTAGAAGTAGAATATTTATAGGAATCAACAAATTTAATTTAAAAAACTTCTCTCAAGATGTAACACTAAACATGAATATTTACATTCTGCCATCTTGAAGACTTATTTTTCTGTTGGAATAATTATTATTTAAAAGGGTTGGTTGTTATTTGATATTGGACTAATTTCCAAGAAAATTTGGAAAAGGGGTTGATATGTTTACAACAATTGTAAATTCATTCGTTTTTTGTCTTCTTTTTGTTTTCTTGTGTTCTCCCTCCGCTTTTTTGTGCTTAGTCTCGTGGTTAAAATCTGTCTTTTTCAAGACATAATTCTAGTTTCATACGTACTTAGAAAGAGGTAATGGAATATAATTACAATAAATTATTATACCTAATTAGCTTCAAGACTTGGGGAAACAGTGCAACAAGAAAATTCTTTTCAGTGTTAGAAAGAAGAGTAGAAAGAATCTTTCCAAGAAAATGGTTCGATAAAGAAATTATATGAATGCACGTATAAAAAGCGTATACATAAAAAGAAATGAAAGAACTAGAATTTACTTAAGTTTTAATGGAAGAAGAAATACCAGAAATAATACAAAATGAATTTTTACTAAAACTAAAAAAAATATATTAAAGAAAAAGAAAAGATCACAAGATGTTAGTCCTCAGAATGGTGGAAGGTTGAGAGAAAGCTCCGATTTTGGTCTTTTCAAAAAAACAACTTTAGCGGCAAAAAAAGTTGTATTTGTTGTATGGCACATTTAATGGAAATACTGCCATGATATATGGACAGGAAAACAAATATATATTTTTAGATAAGAAAAAAAAACTTTTTAAAAATGCTACGATATATGGAGAGAAAAACAAATATACAGTACAACAATAATTTTACGCAACATTGCAAAGTTCTTGAGTTGAAACAGTGCAATCAATAGGGTTTCCTAAAGTAAGAGAAAGACGAACTATACAGCGACAAATCGAAAAAATTTGTTGTTACTATGCCTACGTATATAATCTATCTCGCTTCCTCTTATTGTTTGTATATCTATTACTCTCCAACTTATAACAGAAGCAATGCTGCACGAAATTATTGCAAGGCGGTATATTTTTAAGATAAGAAAAATACAAACTTAAAAAATGCCATAGCCATCTATGATTACCATTTTAAAAAAATACAAGTTTATCAACTGGCTATAAGTCAAAAACAAAAGACGATAGCGGGATGCAATTTTAACAATATTATTTTCTCAAAAAATAAGAGCTCCAGAATGTATAAATCCCTATTTGGACATCCAAAATGCAGCACCCTGAACATAGAAGTCCTTTCTACCAAAAAAGTTTCTTCTATTGAGTCAGAATAATGAAGTTTTAATTATACAGAATGTTCCGTTTTTATTGTTACAAATTTGAACAGGTTGAATATTATTCAATTTTAAGACAAAAGTGTCCTATAAATATGTATAAAAAAATATGTTTTGTAAAGGAGCCAAACCCTCTGAAAAGGGTGCGTTTTTTAATGGGGTTGTATCGAAAAACGCAAAAGAGCTCTTTCTGTGAAAAACTATGGAATTTAGAATTTTGTTGTTGAAAGTGGCAAAAAATTTCAGCCAAAATAGTTAGAGTAATATTTATCCTAACCCACGGTTTAAAAAAATATACCATTTTCAACTTAATTTGCTAATTTTTTGGCCCATTTGGGTGAAATTTTACTTGAAAAAGACAAAAACAATGTCATTTTCGATCCCTAATTTACCTATTTTTTATTAAATTTTGTGAAAAAAATCAGTTTTGGCTCGAAAACCTTTTATTATTATTATTAATTATTTTATTTATATTATTATTATTATTTTATTCGCTTGAAAATAGATGAAAATAAAATAATTTTTTGCCTAATTAATTTTTGGGCATGTTTTGATAAAAAAAAACAATTAAGATTTTTACTTACAAATGGCAAAAACACCATTTTTTATCTAATTAGAAGATCTCAAGACTTGTTTGAACAGAATGTCACAAAAAAAGTGGTGCATTTTTAACTAAAAAAGTCAAAAATAATGTTTTTTGGTCATTTTTTTTTCTAAAATTTTGCAAAAAACATGTTGAACGCTTTAAAAGGTGCACTAACTTCGTGGTTTTTTGGTTGTGAATGAATTTTTTTGAAAAAAAGTAGGTTTTTAGGTCACCAAACTAAATCCAGTGAAACAGACCAAAATAGAACGATAATTTGAATCTAGTGATTTTGTGGACTATTTTAGCAGCATTTTGCGAAAAAAAGAAGTTTTTAGTTCAAAAATGTATTTAACTGCTTAAGAAAGCAAAAATAGCACAATTTTTGTCGATTTTTCAACTGGTTCGGTCAAAATTTTGCAAAAAAATTGCATTTCTGGCTGAAGAACTTTCTTAAACGCTTGAGAAAGTGAAAAATATATTTTCGATTTAATTTCGTGATTTTATCTTGTCTCGATAAAGTCTTATTCAAAATTTGAGTTTTTATCTTAAAAAACGTATCTAAAACGTTTTAAAAAAAAATATGATTTTCGACCAAACTTGACCATTTTTTTTTTCGGTAAAAAACACCACAAAACAAGTGTAACATTATTATTAGAAAGATTTTACTCAAAAAGGGTAAATTATAGCGAAAAAACGCAAGATACCTCTTTTTAGTAAAAAACTATGAGATTTAGAATTTTGTTGTTCTTACAGTGCTTTTTATCCAAAACCCCCCAGTTTAGGACGCCCCTGATTAAAAATTTCGACATAAAGGTAATCAACTGTACCAAATTTTTTACTTTTATCTAAAATGGTTTCTGAAATATTACACAAAATCTATTAAAACATAGTATTTTTCAAGAATGTTCATAGGAAACTTTTATCTTAAAATTGAATATTCTATCTCCTTTTAAATTTATAAGAATAAAAATGGAACACCTGTAGATTTGCTCGTTTCAAGTGAAGTACTTTTGGCGTAAAATCAAAGATATTTTTATCCCTTGGAACTCAATCCGGGGATATACTGTATATTGTTGCTAAGACCATGAAAAAGTTATGCTATTTTTCAGAATTTTTGAGGACGACTTGTTTTTATTCAATATAGTTCAACCTTAAATTCTTGTGTTAGGTTTGGGCCAGAATGGGAAAAGTTCCGCAAGTCCATCGAACAGCCCCTTCCGCAGTTGATTGCTCGCCAATACGACAAAATCGACGACGCTTGCAACAAATTCATCGCGCGGATTGCCAACATCCGGAACCGTCAAGAGGAAGTCCCTGGAACCTTCCAGAAAGAAATCTACAAATGGTGTCTGGAATGCATGTGTTTGGTGACGTTGGATAAAAAATTGGGATTTTTGGATCCTTGTGGTCTGAGTTCAACATCGGATCCCGGTGTGCTCCTCGATGGCTTGATAAAAGCGACTAAAGCGATCCAACGATGCGAATACGGGCTTCATTTGTGGCAATTTCTCCCAACACCTGCATGGAAATCGCTTGTGGAAAACTGCGATGCGATTGATAACGTATTGAGCAAGTACGTTCATCGTATCCAACTTTTGATTAAAGAGAAGAAAGAAGGCGATGCTGTTAATAAAGAAGTGAATTGTTTGATGGAAAATGTGCTTTTAAAGCCGGGAATTATGGTTGAAGATGCAATGACTATTTTGCTTGATATGATGTTGATTGGGATAAATGCAACGGCGCACACTATTGCATTTATGTTGTATCATTTAGCGAAAAATCCAAGATGTCAAGTGAAACTCTACAATGAGATTGCGCGTCAACCGGCGAAATTATCCAAAGATGCTTTGGCTGCAATGCCCTATCTTCAGGCCTGTATTAAGGAGACTTTAAGGCTCAAACCACCGATTCCCCTATTGGGGCGTATCCTCAATGATGATTTGTCAATTTACAACTACCATATTCCGAGAGGAACTTATTTATTGATGGTGACAAGTTTGTCAAGTTGGCGTGAAGAGTATTTCGAAGATGCTCATAAATTTATGCCAGAACGTTGGTTATCACCCATTGATGATATGCAATTATTTGCGTCGATTCCTTTCGGTTATGGAGCTAAAGCTTGTTTAGGTAAGGAATTGGCCGAGATGCAAATTGGAGCTTTGATAACTAAGGTAAGTCAAAAAAATTTTGTTAAATGTCATTAAATGTGATTTCTCTTGAAGATTTTAAGGAACTTTAAGATTGAGTATCTTTATGGCGATATCAACAGTACCAACAAACTATGGGCTGCGCCTAATAAGAAACTAAGATTTAGATTTGCTGAACGTGTTTAATATATGTTTGTGTTGTTGAATGAATTGAAATAAATTTACTTGAAAGCTTACTTTAATTCTTAACAATGTACGATTTTACACAATCTAAAAAGCATGTTCTATTAAACACCAAACAAACATTTATACGTCATAAAACTGAACATTGCAATAAGGAATTGAGATTACTAAACAAATGACACATTTAGGCCATAACTGTGAAATATTTGAAAATATAAAAACGAAACAACGATATAATTAAAACAACCTAGGCATATGCAACCCGCTGGTTTGATAATCTAATTCCGGATCGTGACAAGTGCCAGGAGGCCCCCAATCGTATAAACCCTGTGAGTTTGCAAGTCTATGTGTAAGTCTATGGGCTATAGAAAAACCGCCACTACCCTCAAGTTGTGTTAGAACTATAATGACTTGTCGTGTCAAAGGAGGCACAGAATCCACTGTTTTCAATGTACCACGTGTTGATACCACGTTATAACTTTCCTGACAATCACATTTCACATGAATCCATTTGTTTTCATGTCGATTTTCGACCATCACAACCAAACCGGCCCATCCTTTGGTCAAATAATACGCCGTCATACCTTCGCGACCTTCATGTCTTTGACCACGTGCCAATGTTAAGGAAATTATCGAATCGGCCAAAATACAATCAGGAGGAGTTAGTTGTTCAGCTAGTAATTTCTTGGAACTGTGAATGGCTAAAACATATCTAAAAAAGAGCTAGAAATAATTCAGTGACAGGTTTTGTAGTACCTTGGGAATGCAGTGAGGTCTTCTAGGCCAGTATGCCAATGATTAAATGCTAAAGGTACAACAACATATTCTCCAGCTTCTAACATTTTATTACAACCAACGAAACCACGCACTTGTCTTTTACTATGTTCGACTAAACTACCGATTGTTGAACCGTTTCGTGCTTTAAAAAGAACGACACATAAATCGAGCTGAGAGCGTTGWGATTTTTCCGACTTGCGTTGACCCTCCTAGAAGACAAAATTAACAAAAKAAAATTGGAAAATAGATAGTAAGRACTTGAAAAAGTGTYAAATCGACTTCAGTGGGTTCCAAAATCGTGAGCAAAATACAAGACAAGTGTTTCTGTGAGGAAAGTGGTGGTAAAACACCCGAAAGTCTAACTTCGTTCCAACCATTCCGTGCTTTACAAATATCAATACAATCGAAGTATTTCAAAACATCACCGAAGGAAATCCAAAAGGTGCCATCTTGGGGCCCTTCGGGCATCAATTCCATGCGAAGGGCTCGCGTCCACTTGTCTGAAGCGTCCGCCCAATCGCCCTTCCACACAAAGTGCCCCCAGGGATTTCGCAATTTCAGGAGTCTATAGCCATCCACATCTCTAACATCTAACAAAGAATAGGCATGGCGCGGCCTGAGCCCCTTATTCTGGTACTCCACCTCGTCGACTTTCATATTGCCGCCGCCACACGACGCCCCCATCAAAAAAAGTGCCTGACGTGAAGACAGAAGTCTGAAACGGTAATTGTTTTTTTTCGTGGGACTACGGAGAACTACATACTAGGAGACGAAACGAGATACAAAATTGCTTGATTTTTTGGACCCAAAAAAAGTAGTACGGCGGAGTAAAAATCAGTTTCAAATTGTTTTTAATTAATTTAAATTCAACCACTTTACTAATTGCTTGGAAAAGAATGCAAAAATGTTGAGCTTTATATTCTTAATAAGCTGTAAAAAACGAACCACTAAATTTTTCACGAGGAATATGAGAAAAAAAATATTTAAAATTCAAAATCTGTGCTCCGTTTCATGTTTTTCAAAATGCTGCGAATACGGTTAAAGATACAAGAAAAATGTAAGAAAGGAAGTTGTAGAAAATAAAATTTTCTCGTAAAAAGTCCGTGACATAGTGTAGGTTTAGGCCTCAAAGACTTTCAAAGCCGCTCAAGCGACGGATTCGTTGCATTTTTACTGGTGCCAGAGGAACATTTTAAAGCAATTTAAACCTAAACCGTTGAAGATAGAAATATGGTTTCGCGGACTTTTTTGTAGCAAATTTTATTCTCTACAATTTTGTTTCTTACACTTTTTTTGTATCTTTAACCATATTCGCAGCGTTCTTAAAAATATTGGGCGGAACGCAAACTGATAATTGTTTATTTAACACTGTTTTCGATATTTTTGAAAACGCTGCGAATACGGTTGAAGATACAAAAAAAGTGTTGGATACAAAATTGTAGAGAATTAAATTTCCTACAAAAAAGTCCGCGAAACCATATCTAAACCATTGAAGATAGAGGTATCATCTCGGAAATTTCATTCTCTACAACTTTCTTTTTTATATTTTTCTTGTATCGTAGCATTTTGAAAAATATGAGACGGGGCGCAAATTGCTAAATGTTTGAATTTTTTTAAATATAGTTTTCAATAAAATTTTTGCATAACCTTTATCTCTTATTATTGAGAATTTAATGTTCTATCTGCCTTTATTTTTTTATTTGCGTTTTGCTCACCGTTATGTAAATACAGCCCTTTTTTAATTAAAACTTGAACGGGAAAGGAACAACTGCGCCATCTGGCCTCGCTAACGGAACTATCGAGAACGGGGACGTTTTGTTTTACATCGTGTCGTATCCTAGTCAGTGATACCAGATTAGGGAATTTTTCCCTAGTTCTAGGGATTTTTCTAACAAAAAGGGAAAAAGGGATTTTTTCAATTTTTCTTAATCTAGGGATTTTTTACATTTTCAGTGAAAATCTCAATTTTTTTCACATTGCTGGCACAGTTTCAAAAATTTCAAAAATCTTTAATATGAATATTGTAACTTCGCCAAGTTAGCGCATTTGTATACATACCAGGTGAATAAAAAGTATTTTTCGTAAACTAACCACTTTACAAAAAAAATAATTAGTGTAGCGTAAAGTCCAATTAAAATGTGACCATTTATCAAGAATAACATTTTTCGAAATTTCTTTTAGTTTTCGAGTTCTGTAAAAAAAATTTTTTTTTAAATGGCAACCCACTATGGTAATTTTTTCAATTAAAGATTATGATCTAAATTATGACCTCTAATTAAACAAAATTGTTTTCTAGTCAGTACTTTTTTTTAATAAATTGTTAAAGTTTTTTTTTTAAACGGGGAAACCATAAATGTATTTTCTGTAGTTGTGTAAAGACAAAAAAAACAATATAACTAAAAGCCGTTTGCGTTTTTCGCGTTGCCAAGTTTACTAATTATTGCAGTTCATTTAATGTTTTAGATGAATATTTAAAATTAATGAAATCCCATGATTTATAAGTATAAATAAAAATTAAGTAGGTATCTGAATATACATGTTTATTTGAATTTGTTTTAATTGGCTTTTTTTTATTTCTTTAGTAAAATTTATTTCAATTTATTGTTATATTATTTATTGATTTTTTGTTGTTTGGAGTTAACACAGTTTTATGTTGTATTTATATTATATTACCTCAACAAAATAGGCCTATGAAATAGTAGGTATCTTTTCAATTTTTTAAGTAGGGAATTTAGAAGCTACAATCTAGGGACAAGCGCTTAATCTAATCTGGCATCACTGATCCTAGACATAAAAGTGCACTTACTGTGCCCAAATGAGATCAGTGTCGAGTTCCTCCTCGGCAGGAGCCGGAATCGAAGAAGCCTGAAGAGGAATAGATTCACAAGGTGCCCCAGTGAGTGTCGCTAGACCTTCGATTGCACGTCCGGAAACTAGAGCTTCATAACAGCCGTGGATTTTAGCGACGGCTTTTTCGATCAAGGGAACCCAAAGTTGTTTCCGTTTTGCTTGCGAATAAAACAAGTGTCCTTTTTTATCACATGGGAAATAATCGTCAACGAGAACAGTGGTCCAATTGCCATCTTTGCAAAGTCTAACTTGATAAACTCCCTGATGGCAAAAATCTCGCGTTACCAAAACAGCTCTGATGAGGTCTTCGCGTTCTGCCAACACGGCTAAGGCACTCAAAAGCCAACAGTTGCCCAAAACTCCTTGAGAGATATCAGAAGGATGCGGTTTTCTGAATACGGCCCAAATTAGATCCGAATCGGGGCCGTCATCCACTGTTATATCTCTGAGTCGTTTCCATTTAACCGTGTGAGCGTCTTTGACTTCAGATGGATTGTAATAAAGACTAGTCGGCGATGGGGGAAAAGATTCATCAACATAACTCTGCTTCTTCAATTTGCAATATCTCACAATGTAATTCCAATGCTTATTGGCTAATTCCTCTTGACTTAACCTTGACGGCTCCTCAGGAGGCGTGGTCCTAATATCTTCGCGGATTTTCTGACACATATCACAGATAATTTGAGATTTCGTATTTTCAAAAGTGCAAATCATACACTGCCACGCTTTAATTGCATTATTTCGACTACGATCTAAATCCGTCATTAGATTGATTCGAGTTTTGACGACTTTCTGACTATGATACGAGCTTTTATTGTACTTTTTGGATGAACCGTGACGAGGAGATGGATTTAAACTATTTTTCTCAGTCTTACAGGCTTTACAAATCGGCGCCGTTAACGGATTTTTCAGCGTACATTTTGTACAAGACCAAAATTCGCCTTTCCTTAATGTCATATCGCTAGTCATCGAAACTGAACGCAGTTTTGACCCGCAACAAGCCTCACAAATTAACGAACGGCCACTGTTTACGAGTGTACATTTCTTACAAGTCCATTTCTGGTCGTCCACTGGACTGTCATCGCCTAGAAAAAGTCCTAATGACTTGTTTTTGTTATCGAGTGAGTTGGGGGTACCTGGAAGGAGCTGGAAATCGTCCTCTAGGTCTTGATCCAGCGTCGCCAGGGGCACCTGCACCTCCATCGTGTCGTTCCAGTTCAAAGACCTAAAGAAATTACGTAATTTATTATTCAACTTCGTTAAATTTATTAATTTTGTTAACGGAATTTTGAAACAATTTTATCTAAAAAATTAATGTTGTAATTCCCATTGATCACAGATGTGTATAAATAAACAGTTCATAAATTTTATGTAAACAAACTATTTTTTTAAACAAGCATTTTTTTAATAAAAATAAACACACTGTTGTTGGATGTTAATCTAGCGAAAATCAATGAGTTGTACAGAATGTTTTAATACATTACTTCAGGAACTTTTTTTTGGTTAGTTTATTCAATTTTAAACAATGTTTAAACACTTTCAGCCGAAAAATTACGAAATATACTTTGGTCTTTACATTTAGCTTGTTTTTGAGAGAGAAACGTGAGATTTCGGCCAAGCAAGCAAGAAAAATCAGCAAATTTGATCGAAATTGGCCCTTTTTTTGTTGTTTTTGAGTGAGAAACGCTCAAACAACAAAAAACACCATTTTTTTCAAAATTGGCGTTATTTTGGCTTGTTTCGAAGGATTTAGCTTTTCTTGAGAGAGAAACTCATTTATTTTGTGAGATTTTGTCCAAACAAGACAAAAAAATTACCAAATTTTATCGGAATTGAAATCATTTTAGTCTGTTTTTAGAAATCCACTCCGTTTATTTCATGTAATTTTGTCAAAACAATTCGAAAAATTATCAAATTATTTTATAATTGATGCTATTTTGAGGCATTTATTTAGCTTGTTTTTAAGCGAGAAACTATTTTTTTCGTCAAATTGTGTTCAAACAAGAGGAAAAATTGACCTATTTTCTGTCGTTTTTGAGTGAGAAACTCACATATTCTTACAATTTCGTCAAAACAAGTCAAAAAAATAACCAAATTATTTTAAAATCGTCGCTATTTTTTTTATTTTATTTTTTTTTGAGTGAGAAACCCATTTATTTCGAGAATTTTGACCCAAATAAGAGGAGAAATCACCAAATTTTATTGAAAGCGGCATTATTTTGGTCTGTTTCGAGCCGTATTACCCCATTTTTGAGTAAAAAAACTCTCTTATTTCATGCAATTTTGTCAAAACAATTCGAAAATGACCAAATTATTTTAAAATTGACGCAATTTTGAGTAAAATTATAAAATTTGATCGAAATCGGCGTAATTTTTGTCGTTTTTGAGAGAGAAACTCTCTTATTCTCTTGTAATTTCGTCAAAACTAGTCAAAAATAATCAAATTATTTTAAAATTAATGCTATTTTGGCCTGTTTCGAAGGAATTAGCTTTTTTGAGCAAGAAACTCACGTATTTCGTAAGATTTCGTCCAAACAACACAAAAAAATACCAAATCTGATCGAAATTGGCCTCATTTTTGTCTATTTCGAAGGATTTACTACGTTTTTGTGTGAGAAAATCTCTTATTTCATGGAATTTCGTTAAAATAAGTCATAAAAATGACTACATTTTATCAATATTTACTTATTTCGTAAAATCTTGCAAAACTAGTTTTAAAATAGCCAAATTGGATGAAAATAGATGCTATTTTGACCTGTTTCGAGAAATTTACTTCATTTTGAACGAGAGACTCAATTATTTTGCGAGATTTCGCCCAAACAAGACGAAAAATAACCAAATTTTATCGACATTAGAGTCATTTTGATCTGTTTTGAACAATGTACCTCGTTTTTGAGTAAAAAAATTCCGTTATTTCATGAAATTTCGTCAAAACAATCCGAAAAATGACCACATTATTATAAAAATTGATGCTTTTTTTTTGGTGATTTGACTTGTTTTTGAACAAGAAACTCTTTTTTCCTGAGATTTTGTCCAAACAAGACGGAAAATCACCAAATTTGATCGAAATTGGTCTTACTTTTGTCGTTTTTAAGTGAGAAAGTATCTTATTTACTTGTAATTTCGTAAAATTATTATAAAATTGTTGCTATTTTAGCCTGTTTTTTCTCAGTGAGAAACTCATTTATTTCGAGAAATTTACCCCGTTTTTGAGTAAAAAAGTTCTCTTATTTCATGTAATTTCGTAAAAACATTTTGGTCTGTTTCGAGCATTTACCCAGTTTTTGAGTAAAATTTTGTTATTTGGAAAATGACCAAATTTGATCGAAATTGCTGTTATTTTAATTCTGTTTCGAGCGATTTACGTCACTATTTTGACCACGAAATTCAAAATTTCAATAATCAAAATTATTTTACTTTGTGTCTATATTTAGCAATTAATTGCACACAAAAATATTTTGAGGTTTTGATTTGTTTTTTTTTTTTTTTGCAAAACAACAGAATATTACGTAGGTGTTAAACCCTGCAAGAGATAAAAAGCTTTAATTCGGCTTATCTGTAGCATTTTTGTAATTGAAAATTTATTAAGTCATTCTAATCGAAAATCAATAAGTTTGCCCAATATTACTTTCAAACTTTTTCTTGTTGTAACGACTAAATTTCAATTTGTGAAATTGAATTTTATTACCTGTAGAACATGGTGATGGCACTCACGCTCTATTTAGACCGAATTAATAAATCGAACTGAGATAAGATCGAAAATCTAAGTACTTATCTATATTTTTTTCAACTTACAATGGCGTTGATGCACTACTCCTGTCCTCGGTAACCGTCACAGTGCAAGGTTCATTCAACGAAGGTCTAGTCCTGGGCCCTTTACAAATATCGCACTTGAAATTATTAAAATCGTTGTAGGCAAAAGAGCATTGCCGACATGTCCATTTTCGTTTATCAAACGGCCAATTTGTGCCAAATGTATTGCTTCCAGATTTCAGTGCTTGCAATCTTCAAACTTGATTAACACCTATTCAAAAAAAAAATTATAATATAAAACTTACATTTTATCGTGTTGTTCACTATCAAAATCGCCTTTTTTATGAGCATTGACGATTCCTTGATTCTCATAAATGTGTGTTTTGTCTTTATCCGGCTCCGAAATGCCAATGTAGGTGTATAGAGTGGTGGCAGTGGCACCTTCATTGCACGTAATATCACTTGTACTTCTATTCAAATTAAGATTACTATATCTAGTCGTAATGCCGTCGAAGGAATGTTGAGAGGATTGTATGTCGGTCATTGAAGTGCTCGATTTTGGAAAAACCGACTCCAGAACTTCGTTTCCGAGACTTCGGCGATTTATATTCGGGACGTGGAGATTCTGGGATGTGGGGAGTTCGGAAAAAGAGCGGCGATATGAGGGCCGCTGATTGTGACTGGGCTTTCTCAACGCTTCATTATCGGCCCAATTATCAACCTGCAAAATAAAAAGACACCGATGAAAATTTTATTTACGAGAAACACTTTTTTTCCTGAGATTTTGTCCAAACAAGACGAAAAATCACCAGATTTGATCAAAATTGGCCGTCGTTTTTAAGTTAGAAAGTATCTTATTTACTTGTAATTTCGTAAAATTATTTTAAAATTGTCGCTATTTTAGTCTGATTTTTTCTGAGTGAGAAACTCATTTATTTCGAGAATTTTGACCCAAATAAGAGGAAAAATCACCAAATTTAATTGAAAGCGGAATTATTTTGGTCTGTTTCGAGTCCTATTACCCCATTTTTGAGTAAAAAAACTCTCTTATTTCATGTAATTTCGTAAAAACAATTCGAAAAATGACCAAATTATTTTAAAATTGACGTAATTTTGAGTAAAATTATAAAATTTGATCGAAATCGGCGTTATTTTTGTCGTTTTTGAGTGAGAAACTCTATTATTCTCTTGTAATTTCGTCAAAAGTAGTCAAAAATAATCAAATTATTTTAAAATTAATGCTATTTTGGCCTGTTTTCAAGGATTTAGCTTTTTTTGAGCAAGAACAACACAAAAAATTACCAAATCTGATCGAAATTGGCCTTATTTTTATCTATTTAGAAGGATTTACTACGTTTTTGTGTGAGAAAATCTCTCATTTATTGGGATTTCGTCAAAATAAGTCAAAAAATGACCACATTTTATCAATATTTATTTATTTCGTAGTCTTGTCAAAACCGGTTTTAAAATAGCCAAATTGGATGAAAATTGATGCTATTTTGGCCTGT
>NW_025400985.1:994279-1003491 GCF_015345945.1 Tribolium madens
AATCTCTTATTTCATGTAATTTCGTAAAAACAATTCGAAAAATGACCAAATTATTTTAAAATTGATGCTATTTTAAGGAATTTAGTCATAAAATTTGATGATTTTGGTCTGTTTCGAGCATTTACCCGGTTTATGAGTACAATTTTGTCAAAACTATTTGAAAAATGACCAAATTTGATCGAAATTGCCGCTGATTGTGACTTGGGTTTCTCAACGCCTCATTATCGGCCCAATTATCAACCTGCAAAATAAAAAGACACCGATGAAAATTTTATTTACGAGAAACACTCTTTTCCGTGAGATTTTGTCTAAACAAGACGAAAAATCACCAAATTTGATCA
The DNA here is from genome assembly GCF_015345945.1 of Tribolium madens. Classification (NCBI taxonomy): domain Eukaryota; kingdom Metazoa; phylum Arthropoda; class Insecta; order Coleoptera; family Tenebrionidae; genus Tribolium; species Tribolium madens. The sequence continues at coordinate 994,621 of NW_025400985.1, forward strand.
AAATTGGCCGTACTTTTGTCGTTTTTAAGTTAGAAAGTATCTTATTTACTTGTAATTTCGTAAAATTATTTTAAAATTGTCGCTATTTTAGCCTGTTTTTTCTGAGTGAGAAATCCATTTATTTCGAGCATTTTGACCCAAATAAGAGGAAAAAGCACCAAATTTTATTGAAAGTGGCATTATTTTGGTCTGTTTCGAGACTGATTACCCCATTTTTGAGTAAAAAAAACTCTCTTATTTCACGTAATTTTGTCAAAACAATTCGAAAAAGACCAAATTATTTTAAAATTGACGCAATTTTGAGTAAAATTATAAAATTTGATCGGCGTTATTTTTGTCGTTTTTGAGTGAGAAACTCTATTATTCTCTTGTAATTTCGTCAAAAGTAGTCAAAAATAGTCAAATTATTTTAAAATTAATGCTATTTTGGCCTGTTTCCAAGGATTTAGCTTTTTTTGAGCAAGAACAACACAAAAAATTACCAAATCTGATCGAAATTGGCCTTATTTTTATCTATTTAGAAGGATTTATTACGTTTTTGTGTGAGAAAATCTCTCATTTATTGGGATTTCGTCAAAATAAGTCAAAAAATTACCACATTTTATCAATATTTATTTATTTCGTAGTCTTGTCAAAACCGGTTTTAAAATAGCCAAATTGGATGAAAATTGATGCTATTTTGGCCTGTTTACTTCATTTTGAACGAGAAACTCATTTATTTTGCGAGATTTCACCCAAACAAGACGAAAAATCACAAAATTTTATCGAAATTGAAGTCATTTTGGTCTATTTCGAGCAATTTACCCCGTTTTTGAGTAAAAACAATCTCTTATTTCATGTAATTTCGTAAAAACAATTCGAAAAATGACCAAATTATTTTAAAATTGAGGCTATTTTAAGGAATTTAGTCATAAAATTTGATCATTTTGGTCTGTTTCGAGCATTTACCCAGTTTATGAGTATAATTTTGTCAAAACTATTTGAAAAATGACCAAATTTGATCGAAATTGCCGCTGATTGTGACTTGAGTTTCTCAACGCCTCATTATGGGCCCAATTATCAACCTGCAAAATAAAAAGACACCGAGGAAAATTTTATTTACGATCGATGTCTTTTAATAATTCACACGCGTTGAGTTTTTTGCCATTTTAATACTAAAAATACATTTTGTGTTTTAATTATTCAAAACTGGCAAGAATAGGGAGGCTAATTAGCGTACGACAAAATCAACATTTTTATCGTAATGTATGTTTGGGGGTTTTACTTTTTAAAGACGGTCGATGAACTGCTTTTGTGGTATTAAAAGATCCAAAAATAGATTTTGATCAAATTCAGTTAATAAAATTTCAACAAAACAGCAGTTTTGTCATTTTTTTATTGTACAGAGCGATTCACACTGTATTTTCTGTTTTATCGTATTTTACTATTATTTTTCCTTGTTTCGTAATACCTAGTGCTTGCAAATATATTTCTTGAAATATCCAAGAATTATTTTAGAATGAATTTTTAGATTAGGTACACATTTTCTTAAAAAATAATTGTAACTTCGTGTTTTTTTAACTCATTTGGCTTCAGAAAAAAATAATTAATAATTGAAGTGCTTAAATAATGTGATTTTGTTTTGAAAACGAAATTTTGTTGTTTTTTTTACACCGGGAGGCGCTGTAAAATTTTTATTTATGGCCCGATTTCTATACAGAAATAAGTACAGGGTGCGCCAGAACTCATGCCCCAGAGAAAAATGCCATATAAGGTAAGATACCAAGACAGGTAAAAAATGTTAAAAAAAAAATTATCTATAAAAATTTCAAAGTTATGAGAGTTTCAATTTTGCACTTTGACTGTATTTATTTCTGTTGAAAAAATAATTTTTCAAGTTTTTTTGCTACAGTCTACCAAATTTTTTTAGATAGAATTGTCATTTCTTATTAAAAATTTGAAAAAATATTTGCAAAATTTCTTTTCATTTGCTGTTTTTTGACGTTAGAATAATGGCATTTATTTGACACCAGGCAACTAGATTTTATTAACTTTTATTATTTTTTTTAACATTGACAAAACATATTGCACATGTTTGTCTGTACCAAGAAAACTATATCTAACTCTGAAGAAAAAATATGGGTTTCAATTTAAAATTAGAAAGTTGAATATAGCCCAAAATATACTAAGCCATTTGGAAAAATTCTAAAACTGTCAGCTTATACTACAATAAAAGCCATTTGATTAATTTTTTTAATTTTTGGAATCGGGCCATAAATAAAAATTCTGCAGTGCCTGCCGTTTTTTAAAAGTCACCCTGTATGAAAAAATCGATAAAAATTAAATGAATTAAATGTAGAAATTTTATTGTTGAGAAACGTCACATTTTTTTATATAGATAGGCACCTGTTTTTTCCTAGGGATTGATGGGGATTTTTAAGAATTTCTAGGAATTTTTAGAATGATTTTTTACAACCATTAGACACATTTTTTAAGTAATTACAAAATTTGTTCAGTAATGACATTATATGTTTTTCAATAAAAAGTCAAAATTTTTAATAGATTTTTTTTGTTGATTTATTAAATAATAACTGTGGAATCCTAAGAAATTGGATTTTGGGAATTGTGCAAAATTCCCTTCAGGATTTCTTTTGTACTACTGAAAATAAAATTTACTTTGACTCTTGGGGAAATTATTTTGACAAATATTTCATTTTTGTATTTAGAAAAATCCTGCTAATTCTGTGGAATTATCAAGAATTTTTTAACCATTTTGTGGATTTCCACGGATTTAAAAGGAATTATATATAAGTACTTTTTTCATATCAATAGATAGAAAAGTCTGTTGAGAATTTTGGGCTTAAACAAATTAATTTAAAATTTCGTGGAATTCGTTGGAATTTTGTATAAAATTTTGTAACTACTTTTGAGACTTTGTTTGAGAAAATAATTCTTATAAATTTATGAAATAAGAAATTTGAAATCCTTTTTTCAATTATGTAAAAATTATCTTGGGGATTTCTGTTGTACTGAAAATAAAATTTATTTTTAATGCAAACTTTAGGAATGTATTATTATTATTAATTTATATAGTATTTTAGACGAATTATTTTGAGAGATATTCACAGTATGTAAGTATGTTTGTTTTTAGGAAAAATCCTAATAATTCCGTGGAATTATCAAGAATTTCTAAACAGTTTTGTGGATTTCGAAGGATTCTTTTCCGAAAATTCAGACGATTTTTGTAATCCTCTTTTTTAACTATTTTCGTGATCTTTTTGGGATTTTTTGGTTTATTAATAAGAAATTTGGAATCCTAAGAAATTCTGTAACTTGAGGATTTTTTTCGTACTACTGGAAATAAAATTTACTTTAAATGAAAACTTTTGGGAGAATTATTTTGACACATATTCAGTTTCAAAATATTTCATGTTTGTATTTAGAAAAATCCTACTCAAAGAACTATTTCAAAGTATTATTTGCAAAAAAAACCTAATAATTCTGTGGAATTATCAGAAATTTCTAAACTGTTTTATGGGTTTTCATCTAACAAAAAACAATTTCGTGGAATTCGTTGGAGTTTTTGATAATTTTGACGATTTCTTTTTTTTTTTTAATATACTCTTTTTCATATTAATGAGCATCAAGTAGGTTGTAGAACTGTAAATGCATCTTTAATTTAAAGGCTGATTCACACAAATAGTATCATTAATTATGACAAAGTATAATTAATAATTAGTAATGACAAAAAAAATTATGTTTACCACCCGTTAGCTTTAATTACTTTTTACCACCAAAAACACCACATTTTTAGGTTGGAATTGTTTGAATTTTCGCAATGATCCCTTTCTATGAACATTAACATGAAAACGACTATATTTAAACATATTTTTTTACTTACTTTGATTTTATTCCATTTTTGCTTTATTGGGAATAATACTGATAAAAAAATGAATTGAATGATTTTAAGAACTGAGTACCTTGACCTTTATTGCCTTTATCGCTATCAATTTTAATCCTATTTACCTTTATGATAACGCTGGGATTAAAATTGCTGTTGAGATCAGAGTTGTAGGGCGATTCGCAAGCCTCGCAAACATCCCTATTAGGTCCATTGAGTAAGGTGCACCGTTTGCACGTCCACGAATTGCCACTCGCCCCCTTGTACCCATAACTCGGGCTATGCCCCTTATTAATCCCGCTCGCAGTGGTTCGAATATTGCTCGGTATCAAAGGATCACAGTGTAATTGTTGTGCAACCGAACAACTAAAACTTTCAATACTCGAAAGTGAAATAAAACTGTTGTTCTTCGCCCTTTGACACACACACGTCAAGGGCCTATCACAATTAAGTATGTCATATGGGTGTTCGATTGGCGTGAGTGAAGCACAATTTTTGCACGGCGATTGCGCCACATTCATCATTCCGACAGCCCCCTCGCACAAAAGACACGTTCTTGCGACCGAAACGAACGTGACCGAGCAGTTTTCGCAAAAACTCCACCTGGAAATGTCCCCGAGACTCGTGGATTTGGAGACGGGGGGCCGTTTCTTCTCGATGATCCTCACAGAGGCGCTTCTTTGGAGCAAAACAAGAGTGTTTATCACTGTGTTACGCACCAACGACGAGCAATTCCGCTTTTGCGAGCCGCTGAAAACGACAAAGTCGATTTATTGATCTTTCAGTTTGTCGGCGTTTACCTTGGCTTGGCGGTGGATTTCAGCCTTCGTATTACAGTACAGTTGGCGCTGTTGCCTCCAAAAGGGCCCCCACTGTCATGGCCTTTGTCTGTGTGCTGGATCTCTCTGCTGGTGCCGCATCTGATGCATTTCAACTGCTCCGTTGGGTTGATTAAACTGCACGAACCGCAATGCCATTGAAGCACCGAGGCGATGGCACCCATGGCTGGCACATGGCGAAGACACCCATCAAAACACCAAAACTGTGTCAATCAAACGCGAACAGCTGATGCCTCCAGAGGGCTATTTTCAAATTCTTCGCCATATTGATGCGCCCTTTGCGCATGCGCATACGGCACGCGCTTATGCAACCAGTTATACACTAATTTGAAAATTCCAGACACAAAATTAACGTTTATTAAACCTATACAGGGTGTTTCACGTAATTTTACGAAGCCTGCGACTGTAATAATACATATTCCCATACGAACTCGATTACAAATTTTGAAAAATTGGATAATCTTCCTTGATAGAACAAATGATAATTGTTTCTGAAAAACTGCAGTTTATGACTATTAATGAAACAGTGATTAGTTTGACAACTACTGTCATGGGTTTCCAAAAATTAAATAATTAAATGTGTATTTTTTGTATCCAGTATTTTGTGACTTTTGTACATTTGGGTGCGTACATTAGGCGCAAGCCTCGTAATGTTGTGTGAAACACCCTGTACAAGATCATCAGTATCATTAAACAGACATCAAAAAATGTAAAATGTCAAAAATTTTTGAGATAGAATTTTTTAAACATTTTTTTTAGTAAAGTCGAAGAAAAAAGTTAATCAAATCTAGTTGCACGATGTCAATAAAAAAATTGACATTAACAATAATCTTATTGAAAGTAAACAAAATAAATAATAATAAAATAAATTAATGCGGCCAAATTAGATGTTTTTCTGATTTGTCATTTCTTATTAAAAATTTGAAAAAATATTTGCAAAATTTCTTTTCATTTGTTGTTTTTTTGGTGTTAGAATAATGGCATATATGGCAAAATATGGGTTTCAATTTAAAATTAGAAAGCTGAATATATCCTAAAATATACTAAGCTATTTAGAAAATTTCTAAAACTGTCAGCTTATACTGTAATAAAATCCATTTAATTTATTTTTTTAATTTTTGAAATCGGGCCATAAATAAAAAAATTACTGTGCCTGCCGTTTTTTAAAAGTCACCCTGTATAAAATAAATCGATAAAAATTAAATGACTTAAATGTAGAAATTTTATTGTTGAGAAACGTCACATTTTTTTATATAGAAAATTTCTGAAAATAAATAAGCATCGATTTTATCTTAGAAAAAACTGTCAGCTTATACTGTAATAAAATCCATTTAATTTATTTTTTTAATTTTTGAAATGGGGCCATAAATAAAAAAAAATCCTAAAAATTCTGTATAATTATCAAGAATTTCTAAACAGTTTTGTGGACTTCGAAGGATTCTTTATGTCAATCGACAGAAAAGTCTGTTACGGATTACTGAATTTCGAGTTTAAAATTTTCCGAAAATTGGGACGATTTTTGTAATCCTCTTTTTTAAACTATTTTCGAGATCTTTTTTGGTTTATTAATAAGAAATTTGGAATCCTAAAAATTCGTACTACGGGAAATAAAATATATTTTGACTTTTGAAATACATTATTATTAGTTTATACGACATTTTGGAAGAATAACTTTGACTGATACTCAAAGAAGTATTTCAAGGCAATATTTGCCAAAAAAAACCTAATAATTATGTGAAATTATGAGGAATTTCTAAACCGTTTTGTGGGTTTTCATCTAAAAAAAAACAATTTCGTGGAATTCGTTGTAGTTTTTGATAATTTTGACGATTTTTATTTAATTCTCTTTTTTTTAATGTACTCTTTTTCATATTAATGAGCATCAAGTAAGTAGGTTGTAGAACTGTAAATGCATCTTTAATTTAAAGGCTGATTCACACAAATAGTATAATTAATAATGACAAAAAAATTATATTTGCCACCCGATATTAATTACGTTGTTAGCTTTAATTACTTTTCAATACTAAAAACTAGGGTACACATTTTTAGGTAGAATTGTTTGAATTTTCGCATTTGACAGTTAACTGTCAAATTAGTTACGACATACGTTTTTGAAATTTTCAAGACACTCTTGATTAGACTAATTTTTATTTAATTTATTACAATTTTTATTTACTTTCTACTCTCCTCAGTGAGATTTTCGATATTGGCGGCAATTTCGGCATATTTCCGCGTCCTGTAGGCCTTTTTGGCCTCGTCCAGCAGCACATTGTGGATCAAATTCCTGTTTGTGTGATTCTCTGGAAGGAGGGAGGGGTACGGGTTGCCTTTGAGCTCCAAAAGGGCTTTGCCCCTGGTTTCTGGATACAAAGTGGGGGCCCTATACATTCTCGTGTAACACGTGTTGTAGTTGGCGAATCTGGGAACGAGGACTTTGAATAATTTGTGGACTAATTGCTTTTCAACGAGCCAATAATCGGCCATTTCCATTGTCTCTTTGTGGCAGTCTCCGTATCTGATAGCGTCAGATATGAGCTAAAATAGGGCATGATTACGGAATTTTTTTAAGTAATTAATTTTAAATTACTTACCCGTTCTGCGTACATTCGAGACTCGTCCGCGCGCGGGTAATTGAGTTCAATTCGCTCATGTTTTATTAAAGCTGTGACTGTCTTTCGGAGTTTGTCCAAACGGGCTTCGGGGCCCCCCGGCGAACGGAATTTTCTCAATCGTGGATTTACTTTTATTCGGAGTTGCGACACTAATTTAGACACATCGGCTTGGTTCATTGTTAATTAATAAAGAAATTGATTTTGATAAATTGACTAAATTGAGGTTAGGGGTGGTGCGAAATGTCAGCGATTCAGTGGGTAAAGTAGTGTCCGACATGACGGGTAGTTTTAAAATAACAGGAAATTAAACTAATTTTAATTAATTTAATTCATTTTTTATTAACTAATAAAGAAATGGATAAAAAATAATCGAATTTTTGACAAATTGTGGTTTGATGTGTTGCAATAATAATGTGAATGACTCAGTGGGTAAAACAGTGTCCTTCAATGTTGCCAGATCAAAAACATAAAATTCACCAGATCCGAGTTAAAAAATTTGCCAAAAACATCCTGAAACACACAAAAAAGATTAAAAAAACGCTATTTTTGGGATATTTTGTTGAATTTGTGGCTTGTTTTTGACAAAATTTTGCAAATTTGGTTAAAATTTGAAGAAATAATTAATTAAATTAAAGCTTAAGAGTTAGGTAAAACTATCATAATACATACAGTTTTTAGCTTAAAAATCTGCTTGAACTTTCTAAAAAGACAAAAATTATATCATTTTCGGTATAACTCTTGTTTTTTTGGCTTGTTTTTGACCAATTTTGCGAAATAATTGTGTTTCTAGCTGAAAAACATGCTCTCAAGAAATGCAAAATTATTGTAATTTTTAACTTGATGTGTTGATTTTTCAATTCATTTTGACGAAATCTCGCAAAAAAACCTGAGATTGAAATAGAAAAACGTGTTTAAAAAATTCTCGGCTTATTTTTGTCGTATTTTGCTTAAAAACTATTTATATAATTTAAATCAAGTGAAAGAAACAAAATAACAACAATATGGATTGTTTTTGTGATTTTTAAGCGTGTTTGGACAAGATTTTGCAAAATAAATGAGGTTTTGGTTAAAAAATTAAGCAAAACAAGCTAAAAATCATATCAATTTCGATTTAATTTTGTAGTTTTTTTGCCTGTTTTAACGAAATTTTTAGAATTTTCTTTGTTTTTATCTCAAAAACGCCGTTTTTGGTCGAATTTTTGGATTGTTTTTATCGAAATTTTGCGTTTTTAGCTGAAAAACTATTCGAAAAAGACAAAAATAAATTGCCATTGTCGATATCCTGTCTAGTAAAATCTTGTAAAAAACAAACATTTTTTTAACCAATTTGGTGTTTTTTCGACTTTTTTAAAAAAACTTGATAAAATTATTGAGTTTCTCATTGAAAAAAAAAATTAGAATTTTTACAATTTTTCACCAAATCGGCAGACTAACATGAAAGTCAGCAGATCTGGTGAAATTTCACCACACCTGGCAACACTGGATATGACGGGTAGTTTTAAAATAACACGAAATTAAACTACAAGTTTAATTAATTAAA
>NW_025400985.1:1005396-1009810 GCF_015345945.1 Tribolium madens
ATAATTTGATTCATTTTTATTAATTAATAAAGAAATGGGGGAAAAAAGTGAGCGACTCAGTGGGTAAAACAGTGTCCTTCATAAATTAAATTAAATTTTCTTGCAAGTTTTCTATTCATTTAATATTTTGACTTAATTTATTTTTTAATAATAAATAATAACAAAATAGAAAAAATAGAATTTTTTACAAATTGTGAGCAACTTAGGGGGTAAAACAGTGTCCTTCATGGCGGGTATTTTTAAAATAACATGAAAATAAACTGCAAGTTGAATTAACTAAAACTAATTTCACATCAAATTTGATTCATATTTTATTAATTATTAAAGAAATAGACAAAAAATAATCGAATTTTAAAAATCTGCTTGAATTTACAAAAAAAGAGAAAATTATATCATTTTCGGCCCAACTCTGTGTTTTTTTGGCTTATTTTTGACCAATTGCGTTTATAATTGAAAAACGTGCTAAAACTCTCAAGAAATGCAAAATTATTGTAATTTTCGACTTGATGTGTTGATTTTTCGACGAAATTTTTAGAATCCTCTTTGTTTTTATCTCAAAAAAACACCTAAAAAAGGCAAAATAATGCGAATTTTTGGATTGTTTTCAACGAAATTTTGCGTTTTTAGCTGAAAAAGTATTCGAAAAAGACAAAAATTAATTATTTTCGATGCTGTCTAGTAAAAAGCAAAAAAACAAACACAACTAGTTTTAACCAATTTGGTGTTTTTTGAATTTTGAAATTGTGTTGATAAAATGTGAGCGACTCAGTGGGTAAAACAGTGTCCTTCATAAATGCAAGTTTTCTATTCACTTAATCTTTTGACTTATTTTATTTTTTAATAATTAATAACAAAGTAGAATTTTTAACAAATTGTGAGCAACTCAGTAGGTAAAACGGGTATTTAAAAAAACACAAATAACTTTCTTGCATCTCTCTATTCATTTTACAGTTATTTTTTGGTAAACAAAAACGGATTACAAGTACGATGTCGTCACCTACCCTGAAATAAAATTTTTATTTGAAAACTGTGTCCAACAAGGGACGTTTTCTGGCATAAATCGGTTTGTACGAATGTTGATAAACCGTAGCAAGCCTCCAATGTTCGGGATAGTCCTGTCTTTTATCCTTCTGCAAAGAAAAAGGTGGAGCTAAACTACGTATAGCATAGTTTTTGGGACTATAAGGATCTTTTTGTTTAGGTACTTGAAAGTTGAATCTAGCATTTCTATAGCTAGTATTACTTACACATTTCTGAGGAACACCAGCTTTAAAAGCCATTTTGTAATCATCTTTATTCTTATTCCTTTTGTCTTTAAGCGAAACATTCCTCATTTCACACGCCACACAAGAACTTTTAACCTTTTTCTCCTCGCTCAAATTTGGAGTGCTTTGGTGGAGACTCCCCCCTTCATCGTGCAAACAACCATTCAAATTGTACGCACTTTTGGCGCGCTTTTTCAAATCCCTCTCATGGGGCCCCTCCAATTTTTCAAAAAGCTCCTCCTCCTCCTCCTTGGGGGTGTGCACTAGGGAGAACACCGCGGGGGCTAAAGACCCATTCGAGCCGTCAATATGCGGGGTTGGTTTAGGCTCATCGTGGGGGTTTTCGGGGCTCAAATCCCAACAAATCGCCAATTCAATGGGCGAAACTTTCCTCCGGCGAATAAACCGCCATTTTAGATCAAAACTAGTGACACTACTTGGTCTCCCATCGTTCTTTTTTGGCTCAAAACCGCAGGTTTTGGGCCGATAAACCTTCAATTTTGTGCATCTGGTGGGCCCAAAGCCCGGATAGCCCTTCCAGCCCACCCCTGTGGCAAAATTCTCGTTTTCTAAGGCAAGTCCAGGCTCGTGGCAACGTTGCATTTGCAAATGGCGGTATTTCGAGTTTGTTATTGTGTCAGGTAAAGGGTCGTGTTCTAAATTCTCACGATGGAGTTTTTTGGCCAATTGGAAGTTTTTTATCGCTGCGATTATGGGCGATGGGGGTTTTGAGCGGGGTTTTACCCTACTTTTGGGCGAGTAAAACTCCTCAGACATTGTTTTGTGGTTTTGGTATTCGGTTTCAACTTCATTTCTTGTGAGGGGTTTTTCGATTTGTAGCGGTTTAGAGAAATCGTCCCGGTATCGTGGATATCCTTTAGGGGGTGTTTCGGCGGGGTTGAAACGGTTTTGGGACAAAATTTCGTGACTTGGTGGTCGGTATGGGGCGTCGGTGAGGTCTCCAGGGACGTAGGGATAAGTGTTTTCCTTATTTGCCTTCTGCATCAAAGAAGACTTTATTTAGATTGGGGGAAATGAGGAATTAGTTGTACAAATTTTTGGAATTGTTTGGAATTACTACAATTTTCCTAGAATTATTAGAATTCTTTTTGGGATTACTGGAAATCTGTCTCGAATTATTGGAGATAATTTCTTTTAAAAATTACGTTGAATTTCTTAGACAAACGAAATTAATTTGGAATCTAACAAAATTATTTTTTTAATCCGAAAAATTGCTGGATTTTTTTGCAATTATCTAAGATAATTTCTTATTTAAAAGAACGTTGAATTTCTCAGATAAAACATTTTCTTGACAGAAGTATCGGAATTAATTTGAAATTATAGGAATTATTTTGGAATTACAGAAATTAATTTGTAATTATAGAAATTACTCGAAATGAAACAATGGAGTTAGTGGAATTTTGGTAATTGGTGAAATTTCGGTGGAATTTTTTTAGAATTGGAATTAGTTGTATAAATTTTTGGAATTTAATCGAAATTGCTTGGAATTATTTAGAAGTACTTGAAATTATTAAAATTATTTTCGGATTTTTTGAATTACTCGAATTTTTTTTAAATTACTCGAACTACTTGTAAATTACTGAAATTTTTCTCTTATTATTGGAATTATTACAGATAATTTAGTTTTAAAATTACGTTGAATTTCTTCAATAGGAGATTTTCTTGATACAATTACATATCGAAATTAATTTGGAATTACAAAAATTAAGTTGAATACACAGGAGTTAATTTAGAATTATAGAAATTATAAAAACACTTCTTTTAGAATTATCAAAGATAATTATTTTTTTTAATTAATGAATATAATTTCTTAGATACCTAGAAGATTTTCTTGATAGAAGTATCAGAATTATTTTGAAATTACCGGAATTATTTTCGAACTGCAGAAATTAATATGTAATTATAGAAATTACTCTGAGTAAAACAATGGAATTAGTAAGTGGAGTTACTGGAATTTTGGTAGATTTTTTGGAAATGCTAATATTTCGGCAGAATTTTTTGGAATTGGAATTAGTTAAACAAATTTTTGGAATTTAATCAAAATTGCCTGGAATTATTTGGAAGTATTTGGAATTATTAAAGTTACCTTGGAATTACTAGAATTACTAGTAAATAACCAGAATTATTTGTAAATTTTGAAGCTACATTATTTGTGAATTACCGGAATTTTCCTAAAATTTCTAAAATTATTTTTTGAATTATCAGAGATAATTATTTCTTTTGATAATTATGTTGAATTTTTTAAAACTATCGGAATCATTTTAAAATTACGTAAATTAAGTAGGAATTACGGAAATTATAAGTTGGAATTTGGAATTAAGCAAATAATTTGAAAACAATTTTAATTTCTGGAATTATTTGTAAATTACAGATTTTTTCACTAGAATTATTTGTAAATTACTCAAACTATTTGTGAATTACTCGAGTTTTCCAATTACGTTGAAATTGCGGGAATTAATTTGGAATTAAGAAATTAATTTGAAAACAATTTTAATTACTGGAATTATTTGTAAACTACAGAAATTTTTCTGGAACTACTGAAATTCTTTTTGGAATTAATGGAATTGTTTTGGAATTATTGGAGATAATTTCTTTTTAAAATTAGGTTGAATTTCTTTAAACAATCAATTTGGAATCACAGAATTTATTGCGGAATTACGAAAATTAATTTGTATTTATCCACAATTTATTGTGGAATTACGAAAATTAATTTGTATTTATTGCAATTAATTTGAAACAAATTTTTTTCTTTTTTCTTGATAGAAGTATCGGAATTATTTTGAAATTGCAGCAATTGTTTTCGAATTACAGCCATTAATTTGTAATTATAGAAATTACTCTGAATAAAATAGTGGATTTAATTAGTGGAGTTAATGGCGTTTCGGTAGAATTTTTGGAATTGGAATTATTGAACTGTTCGGAATTTAATCGAAATTGCTTGGAAGTATTTGGAAATATTAAAAGTATTTTTGGATTGTTTGGAATTACTCGAACTTTTTGTGAATAACCAGAATTATTTGCAAATTTAAAACTATTTGTGAATTACCGGAATTTTCCTGAAATTACTAAAATTATTTTTTGAATTTGTGGAAATAATTGATAATTACGTTGAATTTCTTAGAAGTATC
>NW_025400985.1:1010105-1011254 GCF_015345945.1 Tribolium madens
CCAAAAAATTTAATTACCAGAATTTCGGTGGATTTTTTTTGGAATAGGAAGTAGTACAAATTTTTGTAATTTAATCGAAATTGTTCGGAATTATTTGGAAGTATTTTGAATAATTAAAATTATCTTTGGATTGTTTGGAATTACTCGACTTTTTTGTGAATTACAAAAAATTTCCTGGAATTACTGGATTTTTTTTTAGTATTAGATAATTTTTTTTGAAATCATCAGATATTTGCTTTAAAAAAAAATACAGTGAATTTCTTAGAGAGAAGATTTTCTAGAATTATCGAAATTAATTTGGTATTATAGGAGTTACTACAATTTCGGTGTATTTTTTTTAATTGGAATTAGCTACATATTAAATAAAAAGAATTTATTAAAAAAATACAAAGCAAATTAACTGGAAAAGCCGTGAATTGGACAAAATCGTGCCTAGAAAAAAAAAAAAAAAATCAAAAGTTAATAATTGTTGTTGGGGGTCCTCATACCTCCTCTTTAATTTCTTGTGGTGGCACTTCTGTCTTAATTTCTTCTATTGCTTTTTCTTCCTCAATTGTTTTGGACTCTTCTTTGACTTCTTCTTCTTCTTCTAATTTCTCTTGTGGTTTTCTTTTCTCTTCACAAGTGAGTCTTTTGGTAAAAGAGCCATTTAGTTCGTCAGCTGCTCCAGAAGTGATTATTTTGAGAAAAAAATTGTGCGAAAATACCTGTTTTTCGGTCGATTTTCTTGGGCAAATGCCAGGTGCCTATGAAACTCCCCCATGGACTCCCTTTCGCTTTCGGGACACCGGGCAAAAGGTGCCCCCTGTCATTCGCAATTATCTGAGTGCGTCCCGAGCGTCTCCTCGGCTTATCATTGTAAATTTTGGGGACTTCCCAATTGCGCAAAACTTTGGGTTTGTAAGCTTGCTCGAACTAAAACAAGTTATTATTGTTATTACCAACCCTATTCATGGGGGACGACAAAAACAAGCAATGCAAATGACATAAAAAGTTTCATTTCAGATCTTCTATATCTTCTGAAAGTAAGATTATTTAAAAATCAATAAAAATACGAATTTCAAAAGGTAAAATAATAATAATAATAAAATATAAATAATAATAAAAAATAAATAAAAAATAATTTCTCCCCTGCATATTTTTTCTGTT
>NW_025400985.1:1014984-1017164 GCF_015345945.1 Tribolium madens
TTATATTTTGTCGTTTTGAAGCATTTGAGATAATAATATATCTTTTTTCATTGAAAAGTTTAATTTGAAAAATGGAAAAACAAAATAGAAGAACGAATTTGACCCATTTTCTTAAAGGGGAAAACAGAATAAAAGAAAATTTAAGACATCTTTCACATTAAAAGTGATTTTAAAGAACGCAACGTTACTAAAAAAAAAAAGATTAGATTAAAAACGAAATTCCAAATAAAGTACATTATTTTATTATTAGAAAGTTTTAAAATTTTTGAGCACGCATCATTATTGATCAAACAAGAATCGAATCACATGTTGGATAATAAATCATTTTTTTGGTTTAATGCCTAATGATAAATGTCGCAGATTACAGAACACAAACACGGGCTTAGACTCGCCCCCGGTTTTTGAGGGGTTGGCAATAACACGTGTGAAATTGAATTGTGTAAGGGTGTCATTACACGATTGTAATCGAGTTTTTTCCCCGAAGTGAAGTAGTGGAAAAGTGAACGAGACGAAGTTGAGTTTAATGAATGGAGCACCTGTTTTGGTCTCGAGGGATGCCGAGATAATCCCTTAAACGACTGGATATTTTATCAAAGAGGGTTGGGGGACAATTAGAACCCACGCCAGCTGAAAATTGAGCGAAAAATCGGCGATTCGTTCACCTGTTGAAGTTAATTAGAGGATGAGGATTGATAAATTGATTATTTGGACGACAAGTTGTGCTGCTTCGTGCTATGCGCCATTAATAATAAAAGACAAGATTGAATTCATATCGTAAAATGCACGACAAATTTTGCCTTATTTTTACTATAAACTAATTTTACGAGTTATTTAAGCCCGGAAAATGGGGATGAAACACTGCCTTGTTTATGTATAACAAAACATGCAATACTAAAAATTAATTAATTTTGTAAAATGAAATTCTATTATATTACATACCAGGTGAATAAAAAGTATGGAACCAAACGTTTTTTGCTTAAACTATTTATTTCTTGAAAAAACTAATTGATGAGTGATAAAGTACTATAAAAATGTGATGATTTAACAAGAATAAAATTTTTCGAAATTTCCTTTTGTTTTTGAGTTCTACAAAAAAAAAATTAAATGGCAACCCACTATAAAATCATTTTTCTCATAAAACCTATACTCTAAGGATTACAACTATCTGCTTTATATTTAATTTTTTCAAAAAAAAATTTTTCACATAAGTTGCAATTTTGACAAAAAAAAATCGCGTAACTCAAAAACAAAACAAAATTTCGTTCTGAAAATACGATCACATTTTTTATATTACCATAATTTATAATAATTATTATTTTCTGGAGCCAAATGATTAAAAATAAAACCGCTTGGTTCCATACTTTATATTCACCCTGTATAATGGTGGTTAATTAAAAGTTTAATTTATTGTGTGGGTTCTAAAAACCACTTAGAAAAAAAATATTTTAATTGTTTACTAGTTTTTTGATAATTAATAAAATTGCAAAAAAGAAATTCTTAATCTTTTATTTTGTTTTAAAAACTTTTGTAATAATAGAAGCGAAAATAACATCGAAATTAGTTTCGACATTTTTGTTTAAAAAAAAAAATGTAAACATATTTGAAAAAACATTTGAAACTATTGATTATTGTTGAGTAAAGAAGTCAGGATTTTTTTATTTGAAATCTTCATCAAAAAACGGTTTTTTACAGCAAAAAGTAAAATAAAATATGATAAAAATTTAGTTCAACTAAAAATTTATGGTTAAAACAATTAATAATATAATTCTCGACAAGTAAATTTTTTCATTATTTTTAAAAAGATTGTAAAATATTTCAACAGGTAATAGTATGGACCAAAACAAACGAAAAACTTTGGAGATATCAAAAATTATTTGTTTTTTGGAACATTTATTTGCAATAAATTCAAAGAAAAAACAAAAGTTTCTAGTAAAAATTCTAAAAATTTTCAAATTCGATATCTCCGAAACCGTAACTTGTAATTTTTTTTTGTTTATTTTGGTCCATACTATTACCTCTTTAAATATTTTACAATTTTACAATCTTTTTTAACACCATGTATAACTGAATTAATATAGAGTTCACAAAATTGTATTTTTTGGAATTTTTAACTGAAAAAAAATTGCAAAAATAAAAAAATATTTCAACGAATCCTGTTTTATTATTATAACGATATAGTT
>NW_025400985.1:1020680-1021671 GCF_015345945.1 Tribolium madens
TTTATAATTTTTAGCAAAAACCAGTTTTTAATAGTTGTAAGAGAAAAATAGAACAGAAATATGATTAAAAATATGTATATTTTAACAGATGCTGCACTTATTTTTTCATATCGTTTTTACATTTCATATCTTAATTATTTTAATTAATTATATTTTTCTTGGAATTTCAAATTGAAAATTTTTTTTTGGCAAATAATGTGGTAGAAAGGGCAAAACTCGCATCTATATCATTATTTTTCGTCCACCCTTTCAATCCATACTAACCCTTGAGGCTGTTGGTCGCCGCACACGCACAAACACACAATCGTGCCCTTTGTTATGTCTGTTAACAGTCAAAAAGTTGATTGATTACTCGTCCACGACGAGTATTGTGGTTTAAAAAACTATTGTCTTCACCATCAACTCTTCGAGAAAGCCACCACTGGACTACTGACAACAACGACTTGTGTGTGCTCTAAATCGATTGTTAAATAACTTCGACTTCCTGTTCCTGACACAATCCCGATTCGTTATTGATAATAATAACTCAGAGGACGACCTGCATATTATTATTTTTTCGCGTGCCAACCCATTGCATTAAATTATTATTAGTTCAGAATTCAAAATTTTTCGACTATTTCAGGAACAGGAACGAAAATGTCGCAACCATCACCACTTTTCATGTTTTCAGTGAGTGCATAAACAAAAAACTTGATAAATTAATCGTACAAATAAAAAAAATCGGAAAAATTGAGTTTTTTTGAAAATTTGCATGAATGTTCGTAAATCTCTGTTTTATTTCTTCCAATAGTCTGTAGTAAAAAAACTTGGAAAACTATTTTTCGAACAGAAATAAATAGTCAAACTCTCATAACTTCGAAATTTTAATTTTACTCTGGGCCGCGAGTTCTGGCGCACTCTGTATACATATTTTTAAACATAAGTTGGTGGGTTTTTATCATTCTTTCTATTTTACTCTTACAACTTATGAAGAAATTTTGAAAAGTATTAA
>NW_025400985.1:1025653-1026906 GCF_015345945.1 Tribolium madens
TCAAAAAAAAGAAAACGAAAATAAGTAATAATAATAAAAAATAACTGAAAAATTGCAAAAACTCTAAATTCATTAAAGTACTTAAGCAACAACTCTTTTGAGAATATTGTTTCGAATTTTGTAATTTTCTCAAAGGAAAATGCTCTAAATTCTTAAAATAGGAAAAAATTAAACATTTCATGCTTAATTTGGACAACATAACTTTCGAATTTTGTAATTTTCTCAGAGAAAAGGCTGTAAATTCATTAAAATAAGCAGAAATAACACATTTCAGACTAAATTTTGCAATTTTTTTACCTTGTTTTGACAAAAACTTTTGGATCTTGTCAATTTGGAGTTTTACACTAAAAAACATTCTAAATCTATCGAAATCAACAAAAATTACGCACGTCAGAACTAATTTTCATTTTTTCTTCTTTGTTTTGGCAAAATCTTTGGAATTTTGTGAGTTTCTCAGTGAAACACGTTGTAAATTCATTGAAGTAAGAGGAAATAACGAATTTCAGATGCTTTAATTTTTTTCTTGTTTTGACAAAAAACGCGCTAAATACATGGAAACATGGAAAAATAACATATTTCAAGCTTAATTTTGCATTTTTTCTTCTTTGTTTTGCATTGAGTGCAAAGTTTTGTTTTCTTTGCGTTTCTGAGGATTAATCGCATTTCTTTTGACAAAATCTTTTGAATTTTTGGCTTTCAAATAAACAAAATTGCTCAATAATGTCTGAAATAGCGGAATTCTAAACTAGAACGAGAAATTGCTGTTTTATTTAAGCAAAATCTTTTGAAATAAGCGAGTTTCTGTTTTAAAAATGTGCTGATTCAGACCTAAAACGATGATTTTTGGCCTATTTTCGGCGAAATTTCTTAAATTAAGTGCGTTTTAGCTCAAAACGTTTAAAATAAGTAAGTTTTTGAGCCTAATTATACAAAATGTTTTAAAATAATTTAGTTTCTGTCTCAAAGTAGCAGTTTTATTGTCTGAATTTTTTAAAGTAATTTCTTAATTCTGTATACTTAGATACTATAAAAGCTAAATAAAAAAAATATTATTTTTCGTTAATTACAACAAATAAACCGAGATACGGTGTATTTTTATCAAAACAAATATTTACTTTTTGCTATTTGGGTAATTTTTTTAATTGGATTTTTGGTCTATCAGAGTTTAACTTAAATTTGTAATAAAATATTTTGAAATTTAATAATTTGAATTATTTTCAAGTAGGTATCAAAAAAAATAAAACGAAAATAAC
>NW_025400985.1:1029781-1033777 GCF_015345945.1 Tribolium madens
TTTAGTGTCCATTTCTCATCAAAGTGGCCTGTGACTTGTAGTTTAATTGGCAATACTGAAAAATATAGAAACCAGACTTGTTTATCAAATCTTCTCGTAATTGGTTTCATTTTAAACCATAATTTAAAATTAATTATTATTTCTCAAAGTGGGTATTTTGTAGTAAATATTAAAAATGAATTAAAAAAATTGATAATAGGGCTTTTTTGGCAACATTTTGGTTGTATTTAAATTTTCAAAAAACGTTTGACCAAAATTTTTTGCTAAAATCATGAAAGATTTTTGAATCGATTTTTAATTCAAGTGAGCTATGATTTTGAAGTTAAGTTGGCAATATTAATGACCTGACGTGACAAATTCCTATTTCAACATTATTCAATGTTGCCAACTTAATTTAACTCAGATATTTAATTGAATGCACGATATTAACATTGATCAAAGTGGCCCGAAACCTTAAAATTATGTTGGCAACATTAAAAAATACACAATCAACTGTCAATTTTTCGAAATTTGAAACAAAAATGACCAAAATCTCTTACATTGTCTCAATTTACTCAGCAAACTTAATTTACAAGTCACTAAAAATACCTAAAATGAGAAATAAAATCCCCTGTCTCTATATGACTCAATGTTGCCAACTTAATCCCAAAATCGCAGGCCACAGACGTTGAAATTAATAAATTGGCATAGAATAAATTGAGTTGGCAACTTTGAATAATAAACATTGACTCTGCTTTATTCAATGTTGCCAATTTAATGTTGCCACTAATAAAAAAATTATGATATTTTTAAGGTGCATTTTTGATCAAATTGGCCTGTAACTTTAAAATTTAATTGGCAACAATGAGAAACAATGACAATGGTACTAAATTTCATAATTTGGTTTTATTAAAAAAAAATTTTTCTCCTCATTTCTTGAGATAAAAAACAACATAAATCTAATTTTCTTTTAAAATAGATAAAATTCTTCTATTTTAACTTAATTTTTAAGCCATAGCAGACTAAAATGACAAGTCTCATATCTTTTGTCTCTGTTTGTTTCAATATTGCCAACTAAATGCCAACAAAAACACAGGTCACTTTGACCGCAAAGAGAAAAAATAATTAAAATAGAATAAATTATTAAGTTGGCAATTTTGTATTCATTATTCATTATTATTACTTTAAAGAGACAGAAAATATGAAAATTGACTCTATATTGTTTAATGTTGCCAACTCAATTTAGCAACTACAAACCACTTTGATAAGAAAATTAATTGGCAACACTGAAAAACATAAAGGCAAGAATAGGGGACCACTTGTTAATTATTGTCTTTTTTCTAAAATTCTCTCAAAATAATTGACAACTAAACATGTCTCATATCTTCTGTTTCTATATATTTCAATATTGCCAACTATAAATTTCAAAACCGGTATGTATGTAGGTAGTCGTTTTACAAAATATGTATTTCTAAATTTGAACTCCCTACAAATCGATTTTTAAGTTAAGTTGGCAATATTAAATACCTGACGTGGCAAGTTCCTATTTCAACATTATTCAATGTTGCCAACTTAATTTAACTCAGATATTTAATCTAATTTCCTTTTAAAATAGATAAAATTCTTCTATTTTAACTTATCCATTTCAATATTGCCAACTATAAATTTCAAAATAGGTATGTATGTAGGTAGTCGTTTTCGAATCACCCTGTATACAAAAAGTAATAAAAATACAGTAAAATTTGTTACTAGAAAACAAGAAAAAAGTCAAAATAAAATAAAACAATGGTTTTTTAATGAATTATCATTCTTGGGGGGTGTGGGGGTTGTTCCTTCTCCATCTCTGTCATCAATTTTTCGCAACATTGTTCCCAGCAAGCGTGTGATTGTAATGCAATTATATCGTTGTTTACATGATTGATAATCGCATAATTCGGGGGTGATAAGTAAAGCCACGTGTCTGGTGGCAGTCCTCGGAGTGTACAATTGCCCCCTTGAGACCACCACCCCCAGTGCGAAATCTCCAAAATTCCAAATTCCCCTATTTATCCAGGCAATAACCCTCGCACACCCTTGACAAGTTTTATCAAAATATTGCCCCGAATTCTTGCACAATTGATGATTTCTTCCAGAAAAATTAAGGATATCCAAGTCTGGTGTTGCACCTCTTCGAGTGAAGATGCCATGACGAGCAACGGCGAGAGCCGGGAGGTTCTTCAAATAATCACTTCTTGCAATAACGTCGCTCCACGCAAAAGGTAAAATAAAATGTGATATACAGGGTGTGCCAGAACTCGCGCCCCCAGAGAAAGACTAATGTGTCCTCTTTTTTGTTCCGTTAACAATTTTTACATAATTTTTGAATGACGTTATTTGCAAAATCATCAAAAAGGGTTTTTTTTTACAGAAAAAAGTAAAATAAAATATGATTATAAAATAAAATTTAGTTCAACTCAAAATTTGTGGTTCAAACAATTCTAAACAATTTAAAAAAATAGAAACTTTCGAGTTTTAAATTAATAATATAATTCTCGACAAGTAAATTTTTCCCAGTTTTATACAGGGTGTTAAAAAGATTGTAAAATATTTCAGGAAGGACCAAAACATACGAAAAAGTTTCGGAGATATCGAAAATTATTTGTTTTATGAAAAAAGTCAGGATTCTTTTATTTGTAATCTTCATCAAAAAACAGTTTTTTTCATAGAAAAAAGTAAAAAATGTGATAAAAACAGACCAACTTGGTTCAACTAAAAATTTGTGATTAAAAATATAACATTCTCGCCAAGTAATTTCTTTCCAGTTTAATAACTGAATTAATAAACAGTTTACAAAATTTTATTGAATCAAATATATTTTTGTCACAATCGGATCACAAAATTGTATTTTTTGGAATTCCAAACTGAAAAAAAATTGCAAATATAAAAATTACCCCAACAAATCCTGTTTTATTATTATAACGATATAGTTTATAAAGAAATAAAAATTATTTTTCCTATGACTGGTAAAAAGTAAGTTTTTCCACCCTAATTTCAGAAAGGAAAGTGGCCAATTAGCTCTTTGGAAGATAGATACACTTTCCTCCCTTGTAATACTAATAACTCAAATTATTTAAATTATTAATTTGTCCTCTTCATATTTTTTATAATTTTTTTGTTCCGTTAACAATTTTTACATAATTTTGGAATTAATTTATTTGCAAAAATGAAATCGAAATTATTTTCGGCATTTTTTGTTTTTAATTTTCTAATTAAATAAAAAAATTGAACATATATTGTAGTTTTTAATTTTTCTTGAATTTTTCATCAAAAATCAGTTTCTTTTTTAATAGTATTGAAAAATTCTTCATTAGTTCTAAGAGCACAATAAATGATAAAAACCGACTAAAAATTTATGGATGTCACACTTAATTGTACCGGGTGACTATTAATGTTTGTGACAAAAAATCGATTGGCAACACTGAATTATTGGGAATCCTTCTAAAAACTTAGTGCAACTAAAAATTTATGGTAAAAACAATTCTAAACAATAAAAAAAATACAAACTTTCGAGTTTTAAATTAATAATATAATTCTCGACAAGAAAATTTTTTCCAGTTTTATACAGGGTGTTAAAAAAGATTGTAAAATATTTCAGGAGGTAATAGTATGGACCAAAACAAACGAAAAAGTTATATGTTTTTTTGGAACATTTATTTGCAATCTATTCAAAGAAAAAAGAGAAGTTTCTAGTAAAAATTCTAAAAATTTTCAAATTCGATATCTCCGAAACCGTAACTTGTAAAAAAATTGTTTATTTTGGTCCATACTGTTACCTCTTTAAATATTTTACAATTTTACAATCGTTTTTTAACACCCTGTATAACTGAATTAATATACATTTCATAAAATTGTATTTTTTGGAATTTTTAACGAAAAAACAAATAAATATCCCAACAAATCCTGTTTTATTATTATAACGACATAGTTTATAAAGAAATAAAAATTATTTTTCCTATAACTAGTAAAAAGTAAATTTTT
>NW_025400985.1:1034526-1035710 GCF_015345945.1 Tribolium madens
TTTTTTTAGTCGCTTCATATTTTTTATAATTTTTGTTTCTTTAACAATTTTCACATAATTTTTGAAGGAATAGCTTTGTTTGCAAAATTGAAATTACTTTCGGCATTTTTGGTTTCATTTTCTAAAAAAACAAAAATTGAAAATATTAATTATTCCTTTTTTATAAGTTGTCTGTTTTTAAAACATTTTTTATTTGAAATTTTTATCAAAAAGCAGATTCTTACAGTTTTTAATAGTTTTCAAAATTTCTTCATTAGTGGTAAGAGTAAAATAGAAAGAATGATAATCACCTACCAACTTATGATTAAAAATTTCTATATCTGTGTATACCTTTTTGAAAGTAAAATTATTATCAACAAAAGATTTAAAAAACAATAAAAAGATAAATTTAAAAAGATGAAATAGAAAAATATGATCCAAAAAAATCAAATACAAAAAAATGTAGAGAAATAATAATTAAGACACCTAATTGTCTAGATGTTTTAAAACAATTTCCTAATTCTGTATACATTCTATAAAAGATAAATAAAAAAATATTATTTTTTGTTAGTTAAGTATTTTTTGGTCAACCCAAATTTGTAATAAAATATTTTGAAATTTAATAATTTGAATTGTTTTCAAGAAGGTGCCAAAAAAAAGGAAACGAAAATAACTAATAATAATAAAAATAACTGATAGATTGCGAAAATTCTAAATTCATTGAAATACTTTAACAAGTACTTTTTGACAATATTGTTTCGAATTTTGTAATTTACTCAAAAAAAAATGCTCTAAATTCTTAAAATAAGAAAAAATAAAACATTTCAGACTTACTTTGGGCATCATATCTTTCGAATGTTATAATTTTCTCAGAGGAAAATGTTCTAAATTCATTGCAATAAGCAGAAATAACACATTTCAGGCTTAATTTTGAAATTTTTTTACCTTGTTTTGACAAAAACTTTTGGATCTTTTCAATTTGGAGTTTCACAGTAAAAAACATTCTAAATCTATCGAAATCAACAAAAATTACACACGTTAGAACTAATTTTCATTTTTTCTTCTTTGTTTTGGCAAAATCTTTGGAATTTTGTTGGTTTCTCAGTGAAACACCCTGTAAATTCATTGAAGTAAGAGAAAATAACAAATTTTAGATTTGCTTTCATTTTTTTTTCTTGTTTTGACAAAAAATGCGCTAAATACAT
>NW_025400985.1:1036181-1037423 GCF_015345945.1 Tribolium madens
AATAAAAAATAACTGAAAAATCGCAAAAATTCTAAATTCATTAAAATACTTAAGCAACAACTCTTTTGAGAATATTATTTCGAATTTTGTAATTTACTCAAAGGAAAATGCTCTAAATTCATTAAAATAAGCAGAAATAACACATTTCAGGCTTAATTTTGCAATTTGTTACCTTGTTTTGTCAAAAACTTTCGGATCTTTTCATTTTGGAGTTTCACAGTAAAAAACATTCTAAATTTTTTTTTTGTTTTGTTTCTCGGTGAAACACGCTGTAAATTCATTGAAAAACATATTTCAAGCTTAATTTTGCAATTTTCTTCTTTGTTTTGCAATGAGTCCAAAGTTTTGTTTTTTGCGTTTCTGAGAGTTAATCGCACGATTTTCTAAATTGTTTTGAGAAAATCTTTTGAAATAATCCAGTTTCTGTTTTAAAAATGTGCTAATTCAGACCTAAAACGATGATTTTCGTCCTGTTTTCGTCGAAATTTCCTAAAATAATTCCTGACACACTCTAAAGAAAATTGTTTACGACAAGGTGGTATTTCCATTTAGTAAATGCACTATTGATTGATGGTGACAGGGAGAAGAGCAGCGAGATGGGGGCACTGAGTCGCGAGGAACGCCGCCGAAGACGCAGAGCCACGCAGAAGTATCGCACAGCCCACGCAACAAGGGAAAGAATTCGCGTGGAGGCCTTCAATGTGGCTTTCGCCGAATTGCGAAAACTGCTACCGACTCTACCACCTGATAAAAAATTATCAAAAATCGAAATCCTGCGACTGGCTATTTGCTACATCGCCTATTTGAACCACGTGTTGGATGCGTGAGGGATTCACCGGTTTTGTTTCATTTCTTTAATAAAAATTTTTGTTACGAAAAACTTGGCTTATTTATTGTTCGCGTCTGCTGCGGCGGCATTTAACGGTCAAATTAAATAAATAGCTTTCCCGAACATCTGCGTCCGCTTTCCCGATCTGCATCCCCAGGGATTCAACGTGACTGAAACTACTTTCAGCTCGCTTTAGTGCGAAAATCGATTCAAACCACGGGCGTTTGTGAAGGCAAGATGAAGAAAAAAAGACAAAATTTTGAAAAAAACTGGTTATAAATAAATACAGGGTATCCCAAAGCTCCGTATTTCTTCGATTACTTTGACAGTAAAGAAGATAACGAAATAAGGTTTCTTTTGGACGATACAGATTCATTTTTTCTATGGTTGAAAAATATTTTCGCCATTATAGG
>NW_025400985.1:1039258-1047524 GCF_015345945.1 Tribolium madens
ATTAATTTTTTCTATGGTTGAAAAATATTTTCGCCATTATAGGTAATTCCTATATAAGGTGGCGCAACAAAGTTATATTTTTTCTTATGGAACACCCGGTATATTATGCGCTTATTTGAAAAAGTTTTTAATTCTAAGAATATCAATATCAAATTTTATGGGACCATCATGGACCGTTTATTATTTGTGGGCAATTTTATGAAAAAAAAGTACCATTTTTGAATAATCATAAAAGTGAATAAAAACAATTGCAACCATTTTTACTGAGTCTGTTGACATTCGCAAAATATCAATTATCTTGATTTTTTCAAATGAAACACCCTGTATGTTATTACTTTATTGGGTAAAGCTTATAATAAGCTTTCTAAAAAACCTAGGGTTTGGAGGTCTAAACCTTACCTGTTCTATTGTACATCTTTTTAAACCTACAAAATTTTAAATAATTCTATTTAGCCTTAAAAATCAAGTAGGTTTGCATTTAAAAAAATTACTTAAGATTAAAATAAATAAAAGAAATGTATACCTTTTGTGCAAATAATTAAAAACCATTCAAGAAATTTGTAAACTGTCTTAAAAGTTTTTTCTGAAACCTTAAAAAGTACTAAAAAATATTATAATCGTGCGAAATAAAAAAAAAACGCAAAATTAAATTCTTCATTCTTATAATTCATTAAAAATCCATTTTTGATATATGGATTTTACTTATTTTGACAGAATTTGAGAAATAATAGCAAGAAAATGTTATATTTGATATTGTATCAGAATCCCCCAGCAGCTGGGATTTATCGTCCATTAAAAACAACGCAAAATGAGGTTAGGTTAGTGCTGCCAACGTCAAGAATTGATTTTTTGTAGGGAATTTCTATCAGAGAAATAATTAATAATAAAAATATGTTATAATTTAAAAATATCTATCAGAGAAAATTTTTTTTCAATTTTGTATTCTATAGAGTTGATGCCCCATTTTCTAAACAGTTAAGGTAGATTTCGTAAAAAAATATTTTTTTAATCCTATTGTTTGTTTTTATTTAAATGCAAAAAAATAGTATTTTCTAGGTTGGCGACGCTGGTTAGGTTTACAACAGGCCCGATTAGTCTTTTGGCCGAAAACTGTTTTAATCAAAATAATAGGTTTTAATTTAAGTTTTTGAGTAAATTCTTATTGGGTAATAACGCAATTGACTCAAATTGGTTTAAAGTAAGTTACAAGCCAAATATTTGCGTTCGAACTGGTCGACACTCGTGTCACACATTGACATTTCAAATCTAACCTCGAAATTTCCGCATGTTTTCTTCGCCGTAAAAATGTCCACTGAGGTTTATTTAAGCGAAGCCGAGTTATTTTGTGACGCTGACGAAGACACCGCTCTCAGTTACCCGAGTGAAGACTCCGAAATTGACTCAATTTTGGCGACTAAAACCCAGCGAAACCCCCAAGTGTCATCCCACAAAGTGAGTTCATACCAGCCCCCCGCCAACCTATTTAAAAAATACTCCCACAAAATCAACATTGACGATTTGCCCAGCCATGCCACCAACTCGCTCAAAGCCAGCGAAAAGCGCCAAGAAAACGAGAAAATCCGCCGCAAAGACAAGCACGACCGCGCCACCGCTGAGCAAGTGATGGACCCCCGAACCCGAATGATTCTGTTCAAATTACTGAACCGGAACGTCATTTCGGAGATAAACGGTTGCATTTCCACGGGCAAGGAGGCCAATGTGTACCATGCGAGCAGCGAGGGGGGCCACTTCGCGATCAAGATCTACAAAACGTCGATTCTTGTCTTCAAAGACCGCGACAAGTACGTCAGTGGGGAGTTCCGCTTCCGGCACGGCTACTGCCGCCACAACCCCCGCAAAATGGTGCGCACTTGGGCTGAGAAAGAGATGAGGAACTTGATTCGGATGCACTCGAGTGGGGTGAACGTCCCCGAGCCGATTTTGCTGCGCTCCCATGTGCTGGTGATGGGGTTTGTGGGGAAAAATGGCTGGCCTGCACCCAAATTAAAAGACGTGGAGTTGAGTCAGTCAAAAGCACGGGAAATTTACAGAGATGTTGTTGTAATCATGTGGAAAATGTACAATAAGTGTAAATTAGTACATGCGGATTTCTCCGAATTCAATTTGCTTTATTTGAGTGGAGAAATCTACGTTATCGACGTGTCACAATCTGTGGAACATGACCATCCACATGCCTTGGAGTTTCTGCGGAAGGATTGCACGAATATTAGCGATTTTTTTAAGAAAAAACAAGTTGCAACGATGAAAATCAAAGATTTGTTTGATTTTATTACGGATCCGAATATCAATGAGGGGAATATGGAAGAGTGTCTTGAGACTTTGGCCGAAAAAGCCGCCCAACACACTGAAATAACATCAGAAGAACAGGTAAAATATCTTCAAAAAAATTAGTCATAAACAATACAAATAAAAAATTGTAGTCCGGTCAAATTAGTCATAAAAATAGTGGTCAAATAACGAAAATTGCGACAGAGCTAAATTTTGGTGGAGACCTTGGGTACACCATTAGAAATAAACTGTCAAAAGTCCCCATCGATCCCAAAAAAGTTATTCGTGGTCAAAGGTCAAAATTTGACGTTTTTAAATTTATTTCGGAAACGGTAGGTTTTATCAAAAAAGTAGCCCAGACAAAAATTATAGATCTTAAAATTAGCTACAAAACGGTCTTTATACTTTTTTCCTAAGAATCACCATTCCTGAGATATCGCGATTCTAAGAGTTGTAAGAGTAACGTTCTACGTCATGTGCACATACAGAGTGCGCCAGAACTCGCGTCCCAGAGAAAAATGACATATAAGGTAAGATACCAGGAACATGGAAAAAATGTTAAAAAAATTCTATCTGTCAAATAATTTTGACATTTATTTTTTGACATTTGACAGTTTTTTATGTCTATTTAATGATACTGATGATCTTGTATATGTTTTTTTATAATTATTTATTAAAGATACAAAAATTTTGTCAATGAAAGCCACAAAGAACATTGAACAGAGTTGCAATTTAGGATACAGCTTCCTTGATTCCTCTTCTAATAGCTTGTAGCAAAAAAATTTGGAAAATTGTTTTTCCAACAGAAATAAATAAAGGCAAAGTGCAAAATTTAAACTCTCATAACTTCGAAATTTTTATAGATAGAATTTTTTTTTAATTTTTTCCATGTTCCTGGTAACTTACCCTACATAGCATTTTTTTGGAGGCGCGAGTTCTGGCTCACTTTGTATGTGCATAATATCATGTAGAAAGTGACTCCTTCAACTTTTAAAATCGCAATATCTCAGAAATGGTGATTCTTAGAAAAAAAGTATAAGGACCTTTTTTGTAGATAATTTTAAGGTCTATCTTTTTTGTCTGGACTACTTTTTTGATAAAACTTACCGTTTTCGAAAGAAATCCAAAAAACCTCAAATTTTTACCTTGACCCCGAAGAACTTTTTTAGCACACATGGGATCGATGGGGACTTTTGACACTTTATTTCTAATGGTGTACCCAAGGTCTCCACCAAAATTTAGCTCTGTAGGAATTTTTGTTATTTGAATTGTCTATTTTGACCGGACTATTGTTTTTCGGATCTTCTATACAGGATGTTCCGTCTAAACCCGACATTAAAAGTATTGGGAGTATAATTCATTAAGTTCTCATAAATGAAAATATTTTCAAGATGGCGACACTTCCGCTTATAAGTCGGTCTCAACTTTCTTATTTTAAATGGAAAGGTAAATTCAAAGCATTTTTTACATAGAAATTCACAAAATTCGAGAAATTAACTAAAACAAGGCAGAAAATTACGAAACTAAATTTAGAAATGGGTTGTTTCTTATTTTTAGAAATCCAAACCGTTTTTTTTAATTTTATTGAAATTGAAAAATATCGTTAAAATAAGATCAAAAATTGGAAAATTAGGTGAAAAATTTGTTTTTTTTTTATTAAGTTTTGGAGTGTTATAAACAATTCCTAGAAAGTTTGTCAAAGCNAAATTCTAAAAGTATGTCTAAAATAGCTTAATTTTAATTATTTCGACAAATTTTTAGCACTTTTCATCGAAACATTTTTTTATTATTTTTTCGTTAATCATTTTTTTTCTCTTTCCCTCTATTTTTTTTTCCATTTAAGTAAATAAAAAAAATTTGCCAAAACAAACTTTGAATGCAACAGAATTAGAAAACATAAAAATTAAAAAGTAAAATTAGGTAAAACCAAAAAATTGGAGGAAAACAAAGAAAAAAATAAGTACTCGCAAATATACAAAAGCAGTTTTCTAGAATTTTAAAATTTCTAAATTCTAGAAATTTGATCTTCATTTTTACAGTTTTTTTTACAGGCTTTTCCATCTAAACCCCATTTTACAAGTATTGGGAGTTGGAATAATCGTATTTATTTGAAAATTGGTACATAGCCATAATCCATTAAGTTCTCCTAAATGAAAATATTTTCAAGATGGCGGCACTTCCGGTTATACTGGAAGTTGGTCTCAACTTTCTTATTTTAAATGGAAAGCTATATTTTTTACTGCGTTTTTGGATTAATCGGGTTATTTCAAGGGAGTTTTCATCAGCTTTTCCTATACTTAAATTTAGCCGTTTTTGAAATATTTAGAGTTTTTCAAAAATTTTTGGATCTGCACCTTCCACTTTAAAAATCGGTAACTCTGCCATTTTTTAAGATTTTGAATTCGTTTTTTTGGCGTTTGAAAGAGAAAGTTTAGATCTTTCTTTCGTTGTTTTCAAATTAAAAAAAAATTAACAAATCATAAAATTTTAAGGTTACTTTTGTAATAATTCAAATACCCATAAATCAATTTTTCCAAATAAAATATCCCAATTTTTATTTTACTAAATGGAAGAGAAAAATTGAGTTATGAGTATTTGAATTATTAAAAAAGTAACCTTGAAATTTTGGGATATGTCATTTTTTTTCAAAATTTGAAAACACCAGAAAAAGGATCTAAGTTTTCTCTTTCAAACGCCAAAAAAACGAATTTAAAATCTTAAAAAATGGCAGAGTTAGCGATTTTTAAAGTGGAAGGTGCAGATCCAAAAATTTTTGAAAAACTAAAAATATTTCAAAAACGGCTAAATTTCAGTATAGGGAAAGCTGATGAAAACTTCCTTAAAATAACCCGATTAATCCAAAAACGCAGTAAAAAATATACTTTTCCATTTAAAATAAGAAAGTTGAGACCGACTTCCGGTATAAACGGAAGTGCCGCCATCTTGCAAATATTTTCATTTATGAGGACCTAATGCTTTGTACCAATGCTATGTACCAATTTTTAAATAAATACGATTATTCCAACTCCCAATACTTCTAATGTGGGGTTTAGACAGAACACCCTGTATAATCTTTTTCATTTTAACGTTCATCAAGTAGGTTGTAGAAGTCTAAATGCATCTTTAATTTAAAGGCAGATTCACACAAAAAGTGTCATTAATGTCATTCAAAACAAAAAAAAAAGTGAGGTTAGAATTGTTTAAATTTTCGCATGGTTGTCACCTTTCAACGACTACTTCGATGAAAACGAATATATATATTCTTATACAGTGTTGCCACGTCTAGTGAAATTTCACCAGATCTGGTGATTTTTATACTGGTTTAAATGATTTGGTGAAAACTTTTGTAAAAATTCTAATTTCTGATGATTTTTTAGAAATAGTTTTTCAGAAAATTGATGTATTTTGAAATATTTTTTTTAAATCGAATATTCGACCAAATGTTAGTAACGTGCAATCAAAAAAATAAATTAGAGTAGGCGGTGATTAAACTCCTTCAGATGGCAATCCTGATTTTTGATATCAAATGTCAGCGGAAATTTTGACAAGTTTGCGTTTAAAGCAGAAAATTTGTATTTTTATTAATTATTGATACAGAAAATTGTACATTTTTTAGTCATGCAGAAACTCAAATGCTAAATTTTCTCAAACACAAGTTGAAAAATCGAGAAATAGTTTTATTTTTCTAAATGTTATTTTACTCATCAAGGTAAAAAATTGCTAAAATGGTCCAAAAAGTACATTATTTTGTCCATTTCGGAGGGTTTTAGTATGTTTTTAACCAGAAACAAAACTACACTACCCCAAAAAATTAAAGGAAGAAAAATATTTCCTAAATTTTTTGGTTATTTTTGAAGGGCGAAAAATAGTCGTATCTAGATTTTTTGAAACCATTCTAAGGTGTTTTTGTTTTTGGTCCACGGACTTGGGGATTTTTTTTAGTTAAAAAACAAAAACAAAAATTATTTCCTTCGATTGCGTGATAACTATAGCACAGAAAAATTTTTGACAAAAGATCACAAAACTGGTTTTAAAAAAATTGAGATACGACTATTTTTCGCCATTAGGAAATATTTTTGTTCCTTTAATTTTTTGCAAAATTTCGTTAAAACTAAACCGAAAATTTATTAAATTAGGCCCAAACTAGTGTTATATTTGCATTTTTAATACTTTTTTTCTGAAACTGACTGAAAAATTACCAAATTGGATTGAAATTGATATCATTTTAGCGTGTCTCGTTTGATTTAGTTCGTTTTTTGAACCAAAGACTCATTTATTTTGCAGAATATTGTCAAAATATGTTTAAACACAACAAAAATAAATCTAAATTGATGTTATTTCGTTTGTTTCATTCGATTTAGCTCTTTTTGAGTGAAATTTTGTCAAAAAAATAGGACGAAAAATACAAAATATG
This sequence comes from Tribolium madens, assembly GCF_015345945.1. NCBI lineage: Eukaryota > Metazoa > Arthropoda > Insecta > Coleoptera > Tenebrionidae > Tribolium > Tribolium madens. The sequence continues at coordinate 1,045,962 of NW_025400985.1, forward strand.
GTCGAAAATGGTGTTAATTGCAAGATTTTGCTAAAACAAATCAAAAAAACATCAAATCAAGTCATTATTTTCCTTTATCAAGTGTTTTAGCATGTTTTTCAAGTAAAAATAAATGTTTTAGTGTCAAATTTAAAATTTAATTTAGCAACCTTGACTTTCAAATTCAAACATCACCACTAATTCAGTGTTACCAATAGATTTTTTGTCACCGGGTATTTTATCTAAAATCAAGACTGAAACAAAGGAAAATTTATTTTCATTGTTTTATTTAATCCTTTGGTGCACCATAATTTAATAAATTAAAAAAAATAATGAAAATTAAAGAATGCAACATTACTAAAAAAAGATTGGAATAAATACAAAATTCCTAATATTATTAAGAGTTTTTTTTCTTAGGTCGAAGAGGAGGTGTTTAAGCAGGCCTACATCCCTAAACGACTCACCGAAGTCATCGATTTTGAACGTGATATAAATGGGGCCAAGTCGGGACTTGTTGATGATTTAGTTTACAAAACTTTGATCGGTTTAAAAGCCGATTTGAGTGGGACTGTGCAACACCCGGAGATTTTAGATGAAAGAGAGTCAAGTTCGGATGAGAGTCTTGAAGACAGCAACAGTAATTTTGTTGATGCCTCGCGCCCCAAACATGAGACTCTCGACGAGAAAAAGGCGCGGAAAAAGGCAGTCAAGGAGGCACAAGCCGCGAAAAGGGCAACCAAAATAAAAAAACATGTCAAAAAACGGAAAGAGAGAGTTTCAAAGAAATAAATTTAAAAAAAGTTTTTGGTTCACATTTTTTCTCATTCTTTTTTTTGACAAAATAATTCAAGACAACCGACAAAACAAAAAAAGAAAGTCAAAAACAAATGTAGTTTAACTACAAAAATCTTTATCTATTTTTTTAAATCATAACGGGGCTTTGTGCCACTGCGCCACCACACCCCCGGCCAGTGTCTCTGCTCTAATCTAACATATTTATTTATACACCAAATTTTTTAGCTAATTTTATTAAGTCTTGAACACAAAAATGGACTGAAATGTGTAACACTGTTAATATGTTAAATCAATTTTTTAGAATTTCAAAAGAAACTCTTGAAAATTAGTATTAAATAAATAGTTTGAATGTTTGAAAAACAGTTAAGATTATTCTTTAAAATCTTTGATTATAACACAAAATGAACAATGTTATAAGATTTTCTGTCTCAAGTTTTCTTCATCTTGCTTTCACAAAAAACGAAACACGTGGAGATTACGTTTAATTTTGACCAGAAAATCGTTTTTTTTTGGCTGAAAAAAAAAAGTCAAATAAAATTCAGGGCATCAGAAAGTTTCAAGGAAATAAATTTAAAAAAAGTTTTTGTTTCACATTTTTTCCCATTCTTTTTTTTTGACGAAATAACTCAAGACAACCGACATTTTTGAACAAAACAAAAAACGAAAGTCAAAAACAAGTACTTTAACTACAAAATTTTTTATCTATTTTTTTAAATGATAACGGGGCTTTGTGTCACTGCGCCACCACACCCCCGGCCAGTGTCTCTGCTCTAATCCAACATATTTATT
>NW_025400985.1:1048279-1055618 GCF_015345945.1 Tribolium madens
TTAAATGATAACGGGGCTTTGTGTCACTGCGCCACCACACCCCCGGCCAGTGTCTCTGCTCTAATCCAACATATTTATTTATACACCAAATTTTTCAACTAACTTTATTAAGTCTTGAACACAAAAAGGGACTGAAATGTGTGACACTGTTAATATTTCAAATCAATTTTTTAGAATTTTAAAAGAAACTCTTGAAAATTAGTATTAAATAAATAGTTTGGTTGATTATTCATTAAAATCTTTGATTATAACACAAAATCAACAATGTTATAAGATTTTCTGTCTCAAGTTTTCAAGGTTTTTATCTCTTTTTCTTCATCTTACTTTCACAAAAACGAGATTACGTTTAATTTTGACCACAAAATTGTTTTTTTGTCTGAAAAAAAAAGTCAAAAAAAATTCAGGGCATCAGTTTCGTGTATTCGATAAAAAACGAGCTTTTCTTCACATTTTCCCACACTTTGGAGCAATAGACAAGCCAGGTTTTTTCCGTGAGTTGGACATGAGTCAAGGGGGTCTTAATCGCGCCCAAAATTTTCGCCCTAAGTTTTTTCACAAGGTCCTCCAAGGGTGGGTGTCCATTGTAGATATTTTCTGAAAATTCCCCATAACACAAGTGAGAATTAATTGAAAATTTACCAAGTTTGGGGTTGTATTCCGGGACGAGGAACACGTTAAAAGCCTCGCCCTCAACTAGCCCCAAATTTGAGTCTTTTTGAAGCTTTGTCTTCTCAAATAGTAAATTGTAGACTTCCTGAATCGTTTCGAATTTCCTTGGGGAGAAATCCTCCATTTGGGCTTTATTGTGGACCATTAAGAGGTGGGGGAAATGGTCATTTAGCTCATCTTCAGGATTTGAATGAGTCGGTTTCAGCATTTCAGCAGTTTGTAAAAATCGGACAATATTACTATCAAAAAAATAATCCTGAACCACTATTAAAACGTGACAAATGCTCATTAAAAACGCAGTTAATTGCAACCCTTGAATTTCTCCACTGTTTTCAAGTGGAATAAACTCACTAACGATATTCGAACGCTTATTTTCACTTTGAACCAAATCGTCCAAAACAGCAACAGACATAAAAGGCTGACAGTCCAATAAAATGACCCGATTTGAGGTTATAAACGCGTCGATGCCCCTCGTGGCATTCCTGTTCGTTTCCACATCATCCCCCGTCTGTATCCTGAAAATTTCCGACTTACTTTCAGGAAAACTGAAATTTTCTACGAGAAAATCCTCGTTTGGCGTTTCACAATTCCTGAAAATCGCCTTTTTCAGCTCCTCCCCGACGACATTGTGGGCTATGAGGTTCAAGAGCGTCGATTTGCCCACTCCTTGCGCCCCCACGACCCCCACAACGAGGAAATCGCTGTTTTCCTGGACAAACTCTTGGAGGTTTTCCGACAGGACCGACTCGTCCAAGAACTTGACACTCTTGGTCATGGACTTGACACTGGGGGCTGCATGGGTTTCAGGCGCGGTTGGGGCTAGTTCGGGGTCTTTTTGGGCCCGTTTTGGGGACAATGACGTCTCCTCGGAGTGGTCGCGCGCTTTGAGCAGGATTGTGGGTTGTTTGACTTTAGGCGTGTCGGGTTTTGGGGCCTCTTTTGAGTCTTTGAAGGAGGGGCTGCGCCGGCCGTAGTAACTCCGGGCATAACTCGATGACGGGTCCTAGAAAAGGCTTTAAGCGAGTTTGGATCAAAGACACTTACTTTATTCTGGGCGAATTTCTTCTTTCCGTAGTATTTTCCACGGTCGTAATCCGACATTTTGAGGTTATGGTCAACAGTTGGCGACACTGTTTGAACATTTCACGAGTTTTATGATTATTTAGGAACAAACATTACACTTATTGCACGTTTTGCCCATATTTATATAATACTCGAGTATTATATATATGGTTTTGCCCCACAATTTTTTTCCGAGGTTATGTTGATGCAAATAAACGAGTCACGTTGGCGGCCCTGTTGACACATTTTTTTGATTTTTCTAGAAAAAATTAAAAATACACTTGTCGTGTCATTGCAAATCGATGAGTCACTCGTGTGTTATCATTTGTACAAGAAAAAGTCATTAAATTGTTACAAATTGTTCAATGCTCACATCCTTTGATTAAGATTAGTTGAGTCATGTTGGCAGCAATGGTGTGAAAAACTGCGCATTTTTCCATTTTCCGCGTGAAATTCCACGTGTTTGTCGTCACAAATCAACGAGTCATTTTCACGTAATTGCTGGAAGGTGAGTGTGATTAAATAATCGGTTTTTCCCAATTGATTACGTCCTGTGTTTAGGTGACGTGTTGGGGGGCAGGTGACACCAAACGTGACAAATTTATGTACTGGGTGGCCCCATTAGTAATTCATTCCACATGACGCCGTTCCATAAACAATTTGAGGCGTAAAAATGTCGAATATTGCGTGTTGGATGTCTGAGAAAAAAATCCAAAAAATCAATTGGGTCGAGTTTGAAAAAACGTGCAAAAAACACGGATTTGGCCTATTCAAGGTAATTTATCATTAATCGAAATATTATCAACACAATAAACTGATTTTAGTTGGATTTAAACAAAAGTCTCGAGTCGCAAGGTACGTTCTGTGTTTTTTTACATAAATTAACTGATATTATTGCTTCGGCTGATCAGGGGGACCCCAAGGTAAGAAAAGTCGCTTTTGTGCCCCCCAAAATGCCCCTAAAGTCCCCAAATTGCAGTGCGCCAAGTTGATAGAACGCGTGGAGGAGTACATAAGGGGGCACCCGACTCTCGTGGTCCTCGACCCCATCCCCCACGTGAGACAGCTCCTCAACCGGTATATCTCCTACCGGAAGATCAACTCAACCAACCTCCACAAATACGGCATTTTCATCCCCAATTTCTGCGAACTCAACTCAACCAATTTACAAGAACAATTAACCAACGCCGGGGTTAGTTACCCCTTTATTTGCAAGCCCAGTCTGGGGCACGGCTCCAAGGAGGCCCATGAGATGTCTCTGATCTTCAACGAGCGCGGCCTCGCCGACTGCAGGACCCCCTGCGTGGCTCAAAGTTTCATCAATCACAACGCTGTTTTGTATAAAATTTTCATAGTCGGGGAAAGACACCATTTTGTGGAGCGGCCATCTTTGAAGAATTTCCACGCGTGTGATGAAGATACTATTTATTTTGATAGTAGTGATGTCTCGAAAGCGGGCTCTAGGAGCAGTTTGACGCTCCTGGAGCCCCATGAAATTTTCGATAAAGTTGAGCCGAATCCGGAGGTTTTGAAACGGATTGCGGTCACACTCCGGGGGGAGTTTGGGATGGATTTGCTGGGGGTGGATGTGGTGATTGAAAAAGACACGGGGAAGTACGCAATTATTGATATTAACAGCTATCCGGGGTATGATGGCTTCCCGGATTTTTATGACGCTCTTGTTGATTGTATTGGGAAGAGAGTTAAATGCAAAACTGATAAGTTTGGGGATGATTTCATTAATTAGGGGCTGTTTTTCGTGAAAATACTGCCAAATTGCGACGACTACATTCCATATTTTTATATTAGTAACGCCAAATTTGATAAAAGACGGGATTTTTGACTGAATTGAGCCAAAGATCGCTTGTGAACAATTTTTGTACTTAATTGTATATAACTTAGTATTGGTAATAAATAAAAAGTAGCTAGTGCAACCTTGTTTTTAAAAATCCTCGTAAAAAGTACAATTTTTTGTGGTTTTTCGATTTTTTGAGGAAAATTATAATATAATAATATACAGGATGCGCCAGAACTCGCGCCCCAGAGAAAAATGCCATATAAGGTAAGATACCAGGAACATGGAAAAAATGTTAAAAAAAATTATCTAATATAAATTATATAATAATAATAATAATATATATAATCTTTTTTTTATAACAGTTTAGTATTTGGGCTTAAAAATCTGCTTAAATTCTTGAAAAACGCAAAAATGCGTTTTTAACGAAAATTTGCGTTATTTCTAGCAGAAAAACATGGTAAAATGCTCGAGAAATGCAAAAATAATATAATCTTTGAATTAATTTGTTGTCTTTTTGGTTTGGTAGCAATAACTCGCGAAAAATTTACACTTGAAAGCACTTTTGGCCAAATTTTGTGTTTTCTCGCTTTATTTTTGTATTAATTTTACTCAAAATTCTATTAAATCAAGTGATTTTTAGGCGAGTTTGGACAAAATAAATGAGCCTCTGGTTCAAAAACGAACTAAATCAAGGGAAACAAACTAGAAAAATTTTTTTTTTTATTTTAGTCTGTTTTGTTGAAACTGTTTTGTTTTTGTTCCAAAGTTTGCAAAGCAATTGTTTTTGTAGCTGAAAAATGTAATTACAAAAAGAAACTACAACATTTTTGACTGTTAGTAAAATCCTTTTAAAAAAACAAAGTACAATTTTTTGTGGTTTTTCGATTTTTTGAGGAAAATTTGTAAGTTTCCGTTTGAAAATTGTGGAAGATGCTTGAAAAATATTTTTGACCCAATTTACTTAAATTAGTAATTGAAAAATTAGTGTATTAATTTTTTGCTGTACTCTCAGAGTTACATTTTTATTTTTTTTTTTCTAAATTTACCAGACTAGCATTAAAATTACCAGATTTGGTGAAATTTTACCAGATCTGGCAACACTTAATGGTATTTGGAATTATTAAAATTATCTTTGGATTGTTTGGAATTACTGAAATCATTTGAATTATTGGAATTCTTTTTGGAATTATCAGTGATAATTTTGAAAATTACTTTGAATTTCTTAGAATAATCAGAATTAATTTGGAATTATAGGAATTTATCTGAAAACAATGGAATTACGATGCAATATTGGATTTATCACAATTTCGAATTTTTTTTTTGGAATTAAGTACCTACAGAAATATTTTTTTTTATTTTTTATAATTGCGTTGAATTTCTCGAAACTATCGAAGTTAATTTGGAATTACAGAAATTATTTTGAAATTACGAAAATTAAGCTGGAATTACATGAAATAATTTAAAGTTATAAAAATTGATCTAAAAACAATGAATTATTTGGAATTACTGGAATTTGTGGTTAATATTTTTTTAAATTGAAATTAGTTGTAAATATTTTTTTGGCCAGAAATTTCTTTCATTCTCTAGGGAAATAAGACTTCATAAAGTAAGAAAAAAATATTGTATACCACTCGTTTTATAGGTTTGTCGCATTTGCTACTTTAAACAATTTTATACAACTTGTATAATGGATAATAATTAATTAATAATTAACAATAATAATAATTTTTTAACTTATTAAGGTTGTAGTAAAAAAAATCATTTTACCGTATCTGGAAAAAGAGTTAAATGCAAAACTGATAAGTTTTTGGATGATTTCATTAATTAGGGGCTGTTTTCAGTAAAAATAGTGCCAAATTTTATATTAGTAACGCCAAATTTGATAAAAGACTGGATTTTTGACTGAATTGTGGCCAAAGATCGCTTGTTATCAACAATTTTTTGTACTTAATTGTATATAACTTAGTATTGGTAATAAAAAGTAGCTAGTGCAACCTTGTTTTTCCTTTGCAAAAAAATTTTATTACATGCGATAACGAAATCGATCGAGTTTGTTAAATTTTAATTAATTTTTAATTGGAAAATTCAATGCTTGGACGTAAACAACGACCTACATGGAGATTGAAATGTCGCAAATGATGAATGACTTTTCTTACGAGAGAAATTTGAAATATTCGAGTTTTTTTTTGTGTAAAAGAATTTTAAAATTTAACCAATTAAAAGCAAATGTTGCCATAATGAAACGAAAACATTCATTACCAAATCGGTTTTCATTTGGTTCATGAAAAAATAATGAAAATTTGAGCACAGTGTTTGTATTTTTTCATCGTATCGCAGTTTTCTCACTTATTGAATAATAAATATACAGGGTGACCCAACAAGATGGTTGTTTGCTCAATTTTAAAATACCAAACAGTGTTTTAGAGAATACTGTTTTTGGTTACTTTTTTTGTTATCACGCTCACGCAATTTCCACCCAATCAAACGTCAAAACACTTGAAAATTATTATCAGTGTTGCCAGTTCAAAAAAATAAAATTCACCAGATTCTAGTTAAGAAAGTTGTTTCGACACCCTGTATTATATAATCTTTTTTTATAACAGTTTAGTGTTTTTTGAAGTGGTATGGCCAAATTACGAAAAAACTCTGCTTAAAAATCTGCTTAAACCTTTGAAAAACGCAAAAATGCGATTTTTTGGCTTGTTTTTAACAAAAATTTTCGGAATAATTGCGTTATTTCTAGCAGAAAAACATGGTAAAATGCTCGAGAAATGCAAAAAGAATATAATCTTTGAATTAATTTGTTGACTTTTGGTTTGTTAGCAAAAACTTGTGAAAAATTTACACTTGAAAGCACTTTTGGCCAAATTTTGTGTTTTCTCGCTTTATTTTGTATTAATTTTACTCAAAATTCTATTAAATCAAGTAATTTTTAGGCGAGTTTGGTCAAAATAAATAAGCCTCGGGCTCAAAAACGAACTAAATTATGCAAAACAAATTAGAAAATAATTTAATTTTGTAATTTTAGTCTGTTTAATCGACATTTTTTGTTTTTATTCCAAAAATTTGCTAAAAGACAAAAATAAAACAATTTGTTTGAAATGAAATTTTTCAAAGTAATTGTATTTGTAGCTGAAAAATGTGAATACAAAAAAAACTACAACATTTTTTAAAATCCTCGTAAAAAAACCAAAGTACAAATTTTGGTGGTTTTTCAAAATTTGACGAAATAAACAAGTTTCCGGTTGAAAATTGTGGAAATTGCTCGAAAAATATGCAAGAAATAGTTTAATTTATTTTTGACTCAATTTACTTAAATCAGTAATTGAAAAATTAGTGGATTAATTTTTTGCTGTAACAACATTTCTTTTTCTTTTTTTTTTACTAAATTTACCAGATTAGCATTAAAATTACCAGATTTGGTGAATTTTTACCACATCTGGCAACACTGTATTTAATGGTATTTAGAATTATTAAAATTGTGATGGATTGTTTGGAATTACTGAAATCATTTGTGTAAATACTTATTACTGAGATTTTTCTGAAATTACTGGAATTCTTTTTGGAATTATCAGAGATAATTTTGAAAATTACATTGAATTTCTTAGAATTACCAGAATTAATTTGGAATTAGAGAAATTATAGGAATTAATCTGAAAACAACGGAATTACTAGAATTTCGGTTGATTTGCTTTGGAATTACTGTAATTATTTGTGAATTAACTAGAATTTTTCTGGAATTACTCGATTTTTTTTAATTATAAGAATTTTTTTTTAATTACGTTGAATTTCTCGAAACTATCGAAGTTA
>NW_025400985.1:1057117-1059108 GCF_015345945.1 Tribolium madens
AAGTTATCAAAATTAATCTAAAAACAATGCAATTACTGGAATTTCAGTGGATTTTTTTTTGGAATTACTGGAATTTTTGGTGAATATTTTGGCCTGAAAACCATTTTATACAACTTGTACAATAAATAATAATTAATAAATATTTAGCGAAAATAAATTCTGATTTCCGTTAAATCTAAGCAAAAGTTGAACTTTTTGCACACCAATTTTTAAATATTAAAACCTAAATTGCCCCAAGAGAGGCCACTAAGCGAGTAATAATGATTTTAGAGACCAATAAATGTGCCGTTGTAAAAGAAAAAACATTACAGCGTCATAAAAAATTTATTAAACAGATCGTATCGCAAATAACTCGATCAGTTTACTACACAATAATAACAAACCGTCGAAAAATTCGAAATATTCGAGATAACGAAAAAAATAAGTTTCACCATTTTTCCCCATAATCCAGTGCCGGCTTCCTGCACTTCCTCAACGAATGATGAGTCACGCGAAGTGGGTTGAAGCCCCAACCTCTGTTTTCCTCACACAAATCAGCTGTTGATCGCGAATCGCGCTCGCTGTCTTCAGTTTCGCGTGTGGCCCCGCTTGGGCGAGTACGGGCCTGGATTTTTCGAAAATTTCGCGAGTGCTGGTGCAGTGACGATTTTTGGATACTTCAACAAGGGTTTCAAGACGAAGGCAAGTCCCAATTTTACAATAAAAAAAGAGAAAATTTTTGGTAATAGAAAGTTAGAAAGTGATTTGAAAAGGGTCTCGAGAAGAATAATTTGAATAGAGTGCCACACAGGGTGTTTTTTTTTTAAAACCCGGTTTATTGATACTTTGCACTTAGTCGATGTTTGCGCAAAGTCTGGGCAAATAAATTAAACGAAAAATAAAATTTAAATGGAATTTGCCAACTTTCCCGTCACGATTACACCAAAATCAACACTGCTGTCTTAAAACAGCGAACTGGGATTTCAGCTGAAAAGTGGAATTTTTTTCAGTTTCAGTGCATTTTCGCTGATAACAAGTCGTTAAACTTGTTTTTTAAAGGTCAAGGATGATTTTTGAAACTAATTAAGCCAATTTTGGGACGTTTTTTAATAAGTCGCACCAGATACATATTGGTTGAATTAATTAGGAGAATTAGCATAAAAATTTTTCGATCTTGCGTAATGAATTGTTATTTTTTCCCCCAAAATCGCGTCATTAAACTGTGTTACCTTGAAAATGGACTTGGTAAAAATTCCATAAATATTCCCAACAGCGAGCGTACTAAATTCGCTAAATTAGCCGTTCCATTCAACAGTTCAGTTCTATTGGCGTAATCACAATAAGAGGTGGTTATTGAATTATGGACGATGTGCTAATGGGGTCATTGTGACTGATAGTGTGATAAATGACGGGTTTTGAGTCCTTGCAACTTATGCAAAAATTTTGATATGATACTTTTTTGCTACCTTGTTTGACAACACATCTTTCGAATTTTGTAATTTTCTCAGAGAAAAATGCTCTAAATTTATTAAAATAAGGAGAAATTACACCTTTTAGGCTTTGTTTTGTTATTTGGGAATTTTTTTTTAATTGGATTCTTGGTCTATTAGAGTTTAACCAAAGTTTGTAATAAAATATTTTATAATTTAATAATTTGATTTTTTTCAAGTAGGTACCAAAAAAAAAACAGAAAACGAAAATAATTAATAATAATAAAAAATAACATAAATCGCAAAAATTCTAAATTAATTGAAATACTTCAGCCACAACTCTTTTGACAGTATTGTTTCGAATTTTGTAATTTTCTCAAAGGAAAATGCTCGAAATTCATTGAAATAAGCATCAGAAATAACACATTTCAGGTTTATTTTGGACAACATAACTTTCGAATTTTGTAATTTGAGATAATAACAACATTTTTTTTTGAGTTTCTCATTTAGAAGCTGAATTTGTTTTTTTTCTTTTGTTTTTGAGAATTTTTTTCTGTTTTCGACTCAAAAACAAGCTATACC
>NW_025400985.1:1060892-1063028 GCF_015345945.1 Tribolium madens
TTTTAAGGTCTCACCTACACTAAAATTTTTCATTTTAATTAATTTTCTTCTTTCATTTTTTCTTGTTTGTTTTGACAAAATTTTTGGAATTTTGTGAGTTTTTCAGTGAAACACTGTAAATTTATTGAAGTAAGCGAAAATAACGAATTTGATATTTGCTTTGATTTTTTTTGTTTTGACAAAAAATGCGCTAAATACATGCACATAGAAAAATAACATTTCAAGCTTAATTTTGCAATTTTTCTTCTTAGTTTTCTTTTCTTTGCATTTCTGTGGGCTAATCGCAGGATTTTCTGATCTGTTTTAACAAAATCTTTTGAATTTTTGGCTTAAAAATTGCTCAATAATGTCTGAAATAGCGAAATTCTAAACTAGAATGAGGAATTGAAATAAGCGAGTTTCTGTTTTAAAAATATGGTGATACAGACTTAAAACGATGATTTTTGGCCTGTTTTCGGCAAAATTTCTTAAATTAAGCTTCAAACCTTTCAAATAAGTATGTTTTTGGGCCTATTTATACAAAATAGTTTCTGTCTCAAAGCTGTTCATGTATTGATTTTACTAATAAAAATTTTTCAAGTCTGTGGACTAAAAAAAAGAATATGATGTGCTAATGGGGTCATTATGACTGATAGTGTGATAAACGACGGGTTTTGAGTCCTTGCAACTTATGCAAAAATTTGGACACGACGCGAATTCCACACTTTTTTGCAACATTCGATTGGAATCGTAGATGGAAAAATTTGATGGAAATTTGGAATGTGGTCCGATTTTAATTAGAAACCAATTCCAAATTACCGATTTTTTCGTATTTATTCAATTAAAAAATAATTACTTTTTACACTAAAATAAACTAAAACAATTGTAAAATTTAGAAACAAATGAGAAAACTACAAAATTAAAACACACTTCCTCTAAAATTAGATAGGGTAAGTTCGGAAGAGATGGTCTGTAAAATTATATTTTTTATTTTAATTTTTAATTAAAACCACGAATGTTTCTTTCTCATATCATCATGAGCAGATTTTTGAGTGAGGATTTTTTGGTTTGTTATTAGTTTATTGAGTGGTAATTAAACATTTGTCAATTAATTTGTTAGAAATAAAAACTTCAAATAATTTTGTAATTGTCTCTTAAACTCTCGAAAAACTGAAAAATCGCAAAAATGACTTTTTTCGGATTGTTTTAAACAAAATTTTGCTGAAAAATTGCGTTTCTGGATTAAAAACGTGACAAAACGCTCGAGAAATGCGAAAATCTTCAACTTAATTTGTTGACTTTTTGGAAAATTTTGCTGAAAAATTGCGTTTCTAGATTAAAAACGTGACAAAACGCTCGAGAAATGCGAAAATCTTCAACTTAATTTGTTGACTTTTTGGTTTGTTAGCAAAAACTAGTGAAAAACTTATGATTTTAGTACAAACACTTAATTAAAAGCGTTTTCGCCCAAATTTTGTCTTAATTTCACTCAAAATTCAGTTAAATCAAGCGAAACAAACTAGAAAATAATTTAATTTCGTATTTTTAGGCTGTTTAATCGATGTTTTTTTAATTTGTTGGGTTTTTATCCCAAAAACTTGCTAAAGGGCAAAAATAAGACGATTTTTGGCTTGTTTTTAACGAAATTTTATATTTGTAGCTAAAAAATGTAATTACAAAAAAAACTACAACATTTTTTACTCTGTTAGTAAAATCTTTGTAAAAAAATAAAATAAAAAAATTGATGGTTTTTCGATTTTTTTGTGAAAATATGAGGAAAATCGTGGAGAATACTCGAAAAAGATGCAAAAAATAGTTTAATTTATTTTTGACCCAATTTACTAGATCAATAAATGAAAAATTAGTGTATTATTTTTTTGCTGCATCCGCAGAGTTACAACATATTATTTATTCAATTCAAAGATTATTGCTTTTTTCACTAAAATCTAAAATTTTTGTAAATAAAATAAACCTAATTAAATCTTCTTGTGGTCGAGTGATTTTAGTTTAAATAGGAATAGAAAAACATGAGAAAACCACAAAATTAAAACAAACTTCCTCTAACATTATATAGGGTAAGTTCGGGAGAGATGGTCTGTAAAATTCTAATTTTATATTTTTTTTAAACGAATTTTAATTTTTAAAATTGTTGACGAT
>NW_025400985.1:1065403-1066580 GCF_015345945.1 Tribolium madens
ACTCGTTTATTTCCACTTTAGTAACAATTTCCGAATCAAAAACAAGTTGCATAATAAAGTAAACAAAAATCGTTTAATAAAATAGAATAGAAATAATAAATACAGTCCACTATTTCTTTAATTTAATAATTTGAATTGTTTTCAGGTAGGTACCAAAAAAAGACAATATTATTTCGAATTTTGTAATTTACTCAAAGGAAAATGCACTAAATTCTTAAAATAAGAAAAAATAAAACATTTCAGGTTTATTTTGGATAAGATAACTTTCGAATTTTGTAATTTTTTCAGAGGAAAATCCTCTAAATTCATTAAAATAAGCAGAAATAACACATTTCACGCTTAATTTTGCAATTTTTTTACCTTGTTTTGACAAAAACTTTTGGATCTTTTCAATTTGGAGTTTTACAGTAAAAAACGTTCTAAACCTATCGAAATCAACAAAAATTTCGCAGGCCAGAACTAATTTTCATTTTTTCTTCCTTGTTTTAACAAAAGCTTTGGAATTTTCTGAGTTTCTCAGTGAAACATGCTCTAAATTCATTGAAGTAAGAGAAAATAACGAATTTTAGATTTGCTTTCTTTTTTTTTTTTGACAAAAAATTCGCTAAATACATGGAAACATAGAAAAATAACATATTTCAAGCTTAATTTTGCAATGAGTGCAAAGTTTTCTTTTTTTTTGCGTTTTTGAGAATTAATTGCACACTTTTCTGATCTGTTTTGACTAAATCTTTTGAATTTGTGGCTTAAAAGTAAGGAAAATTGCTCAATAATGTCTGAAATAGCGAAATTGTAAATTAGAACGAGGAATTTCTGTTCTATTTAAGCAAAATCTTTTGAAATAAGCGAGTTTCTGTTTTAAAAATGTGCTGATTCAGACCTAAAACGATGTTTTTTGGCCTCTTTTTGGCGAAATTTCTTAAATTAAGTGAGTTTTTAGCTCCAAACCCTTAAAATTTCAGTTTCTGTCTCAAAGCAGCAATTATCAACTGGAATATCAAGAAACATAAATATTCGGTCCATGTATTGATTTTACTAATAAAAATTTCATTTTTTAGGATTGCGTAATAACCGTATTTCAGAAAAATTTTTGCCAAAAGATCTCAAAACAACAAACGTGAAGCTTCAAAATGGATTTTTTTAAATCTAAATACAACTATTTTTCACTGAGGTCTTT
>NW_025400985.1:1069351-1070664 GCF_015345945.1 Tribolium madens
CAAATTTACCAAATCTAAATTTGAAATTTTCGTTTATTTCCACTTTAGTAACAATTTCCGAATCAAAAACAAGTTGCATAATAAAATAAACAAAAATCGTTTAATAAAATAGAATAGAAATAATAAATACAGTCCACTATTTCTTCCTTATTTCCGCATTTTTCCTATAGATCTTCCTCCTATTCCTCATAACATTCTGTTTGGCCTCATTGGCGGCCGACGCCGCCTTCCTCGCCGCCTCCTTGGTGCTATTCAACTCAGCTTTGGCAACTTGCAACTGCTTCTTCAACTGCTCCAACCTCGTCGTCGCCGCATCCATCAACTGCTCCTTCTCGCTCAACTGCTGTTGCACCCCATCCTGCGTCTGCGCCTCATTCCCCTCATTCCCCTGCGCCAGTTGCAACGCAGTTGTCAGCAACTTCACCTCAGCCTGAGCCTCCTGCAGGGCTTTGGACGAGGCCTGAGCCGTGCCTTGCAACTGCTGCAAACTGGCCTGCTCCTCCTGAACCACAATTTCAGCCTCCTGGATCTCCTTGTGCAGCTGCTCCACAAGTTCCTGCTTTCCTGCAAGCGCAGCTTCGGCGGCTTTCGACGCCTCCATGGCCTTTTCGGCGAGCTGCTCTTTGACCTGGTGGGCGGCTTGTTGGCCGGCTTGCTGTTGGGCGTCTTCGGCCGCTTTGGCCTCCTGAGCGGCCTTCTGAGCTATGTTGGTGGCCTTCTGAGGGGACACATTTTTACCACAAGTGCCTTCTTTGGAGCGTTCGCCGTCAGGGGCACAATACACGATAAGAAATTGCAATAGAAAAAGACAGAGTGGTTTCACGTTCATTGAATCACTTAAAAAAACATTTAGATTTTTTATTGGGGAAGATTGGAATGTCAGTTGCCAAAATGACAGTTTTAATTCGATAGCAGCACACTTGTGTGGAACAAAAAAAATTGAATCTAATGAGTCAAAATTTAGCTCGTTTTTGAGCTAGAAACTCAAGAGATTTTATTGAAACAGACTGGAAAACTTTTTGAGACTGAAATTGGTTTTGATGAAATAACTCTGTTTCTCGAGTTTTCGAGGTTTTTTATTACTTATTGGTTTTTAATAAATTTTTCCCTTTGTTGTTTTAAATCTTACGTTTATTTAAAAAATCAAAATTTTTAAATGAAGAATCTCGATGGTTGACTTCAGTCAAATAATTTTTCTCTAATTTTCGTAGCCCTGAAATTTTGAGTGAAATTGAAATTTAACTTAAAAAGCGGCAAATAGTTAAAATAAACAAGACTAGATTACGTTTAATTTAATTTTGTCTAAGTAGTTC
>NW_025400985.1:1073349-1079614 GCF_015345945.1 Tribolium madens
TAAAATTGCCCTTTTGGCTTTAAATTGCATGTTTTGAAGCTAGAAATTGACTTGAATCGTCAGATTTAGAGCAAAAATTGTTATTGTACGTTATAATAAAAAAATTTTAGCTAATTCTGGCGATTTAGCTTGTTTTTGAATCTGAAACTTACTTATTTTAAGAGGTTTTACCAAATTTAGCTCTTTTTGGGGATAGAAATTTACTAAACATTGAGGTTTTTGTCTGAATTGTGTGATCTCATTAAATTTCAACGGTTTACTATATTGTTTAAAAAAAACAGAAACTTACGTATTTTAAGAGATTTTTCCCAAATAGGATACAAATTTGCGGTTTTTTAAACAGATTTTGTCGAAACCGCCAGAAAATAGTCTTCAGGTCTGAAATGCAATATTTCAGCCAAATTCGAACTCTTTACCTCATTTTTGGAGACTAAAATTGATTTATTTCAAGAGATTTTGACAAAACAACTCAGAAAATTGTCGTTGATTCTGATTATTGGCTTGTTTTTAAGTCAGAAACAAAAAAAAAAGTCAAAAACAAGAAAAAAAAATTCTTTAATTTTCTTAGTCCTGAAATTGATTTCGATTTGAATTGTGAGTGAAATTGAAATTTAACTTAAACAGCGACAAGTTTTTAAACTAAAGAAGTCGACATTAGGTTTAATTTTGCCTAAATAGAAAATTGTCTTTTAAGGTGTGAATTTCAGAAAATTTTGAGTGATTTAACTCATTTTTGAACCAGAAACTTTTTTATTTCAAAAGTTTTTACTGAAATAAGCTATAAAATTGTCGTTTTAGCTCTAAATTGCATGTTGTGAAGCCAGAAATCGACTTGGATTGTCAAATTTATTTTACGTTATAATAAAACAATTTTAGCTAATTCTGAGCGATCTAGCTTGTATTTGAATCTGAAACTTGCTTATTTTAAAAGGTTTTATCAAATTTAGCTCTTTTTGGGGCTAGAAATTGAGGTTTTGCTCTGAATTATGTGATTTCATTAAATTACAACAATTTGCCTTATTTTTTTTAAGTCAGAATCTCACTTATTTTAAAAGATTTTGCTTAAATAGGACATAAATTCGACGTTTTATTTCAACCGTTTTGTCGAAACAGTTTACAAATCCGTTTTCAGGTCCGAGTTGCAATATTTCAACCAAATCCGAACATTTTACCTTGTTTTTGGAGACTGAAAATGATTTATTTCAAGAGATTTTGACGAAATAACTCAGCAAATTGTCGTTGATTCTGATTATGTAGCTTGTTTTTGAGTCAGAAACAAAAAAGAGTCAAAAACAAGAAAAAAACGTTTTAAACAGCGACAAATTTTTAAACTAAACAAGTCGAGATTACGTTTAATTTTGCCTAAATAGACCAGAAAATCGTCTTTTAAGGTCTGAATTTCAAGAAATCTTGACCGATTTAACTCATTTTTGAGCCAGAAACTCTTTTATTTCAAAAGTTTTTGCTAAAACAGGACCTGAAATTGTTGTTTTTCACGAAATTTTGAGTGATTTAAGTTATTTTTGACTCAGAAACTTTCTTATTTCAAGAGTTTTTGCTGAAACATGCCATAATTGTGCGAGATTTTATCCAAAAACCCAAATCCAATTTAAAAAATTCAATTCAATCAATTTTTTTTTTAATTTTAACAATTAAACTCGCTGAGACACCCTGTATATTCCAATACAGCATCTGAAAGTTTCACACGCCAACTTCGCAACTACACGAACTGTGTTTACAAGAGAACTGATTACACGATACGAACAATTTGTGACTTATGAATAACACAGAGCGAAAAGTTGCTCGCTTAATAACAAAACTTTTTGAATGGAATAATGAACTACACCTGGACTATTTTCTGACAAATTTATAAACTTGAATGAAGCCCAGACAGTGACATTACAATCCCAGACCACTCCTTGCAGGAAGCAAAAATCCCCCGACTTCTGTCAACAATCCCATCAATTTTGATAGTAATCTCGCACACAATGCCCCATTTTACCATTTCATTTGTTGCATAATTAACCGATTTAGAACAATACAAATAAACAACAATCATACAAGTCGTGCCTGATTTCAATTTGAATAATCTTGTGACTTGGGAACAAACAAACGCAATTTAGCGCTTAATTTGAATTTGGCACTGCGCATAAAAGCATTCATTCGCATATGAATAGAGTGGCCATGACTCAGTCTTAGGCAAATTCGCGTGGTTTTTTCGAAGATGTTGCGTGTGACCTTCACAGCGAAATAACGCAAAAATGCCATCAAAAACCGATTTTTTTCCTTTAATTAAGGGAAATTAATCTTTTTGTTAACTCGTAATCGATGAGTAATTGCACGAAACGTATTGTTGGGATTTTTACAGACGAAAACGTTTAAATTGTCGTTCAGAAGACGCAAATTGGGCGAGTTGTTAAAGTTGAAAGGTGAGAGTTTGTGATGGTAAAAATTTCCAAGGGAATTCTCATTGGAAATATTTAATAATCCGGGGCCTTTGTTGCACAATACAAAGTCCCTTTCTTCCTATTGTCAACTCAAACAATAACCATAAACTGGGTGATATTATGTGGACTAAGTACAGTAATAATGTATTAAAGTGATCCAAGAACACGACAATGATGATAACTATTTCTTAAGTTAAATTATAAGCCAACGAGAAGACTAATAACACAGGCATAAAGACATACTGAGTTGTAATTAAAAAAAAAACAAACACACAAGACATGCTAAATAAGGAGCGTCTAAATGAACACTAATTAATAACACGTTTTTGCACTAAAATCTTAAGTTTTTGTTAAAACAAGCCGAAAAATCGTTAAGTTCATTTAAAAATTAAATTATTTTTGTCTTTTTTTAATAATCCCTAAAATGCACTAAATTAAGGCAAAATAAGCTTATTTTTGGCTTTTTTGAGTATATTAAGGCATGCTTTAGAAAAGTGTTAATTACTTTTCTTTTTTTTCAAGCTTCTATGTTACTGAACTAAATACTTTGATCAAAAAATGGGATTATTTTTGCCTTTTTTGAAACGTATTAGTGAACAGACTGAAAAATTTCAAAAATGACATTATTTTTGCATTTTTTGAAGTGTGTTAGTTTGTTTTTATGTCAGAATCGTATCTTTTTGCAAAATTTCATTACAAATTTACTCAATTAATCCTTAACAATTAGTCAAAAAGCCGAAAAACCACAAAATTTGGACGAAWATGTTATTTTGTAACACGTTTTTGCACTAAAATCTTAGGTTTTTGTAAAGAAAAATCGTTAAGTTAATTTAAAAATTATATTATTTTTGTCTTTTTTGGAGAGTTTTAGTATGTTTTTTTAGTAAGAAACAAAGTTTTTTGCAATTATTTTAATAKTCTCTAAAATGCACTAAATTAAGCCAAAATAAGCCTATTTTTGTTTTTTTTTTAAGTATATTAAGGCATGTTTTAGAAAAGTGTTAGTTACTTTTCTTATTTTTTCAAGCTTCTATGTTACTGAACTAAATACTTTGACCAAAAAATGGGATTATTTTTGCTTTTTTTTGAAATGTATTAGTACGTTTTTCAATTAGTATAAGATTTTTTCGCAAAATTTTATTAAAAATTTACTAAATTAATCTAAGATAGTGCCATTTTTTTGCTTTTGTCGAGTACATTTGGCACTTTTTAGGAATAAAAACAATTATTTTTGAAAACATTTGCTTAAACAGGCTAAAAAATTACCAAATTAGCACAAAACTGATATTATTTTAAGTTGTTTTAGTTCGGTTTTATACTCGAGATTTATTTATATTGTATAATTTTGGCCTAAAAATTATTTAGTTTTTTTTATTCGACTTAATTGATTTTTGGAAAAAATTTGCAAAAAGACACAAAATTTGTACAAAAATGTTATTTTTTAAGACGTTTTTACATGTAAATCTTAGGCTTTTATGAGATTTTGTTAAAAAGCCGAAAAATCGCTCCGTTAAGTCAAGAACTATTATTTTGATTTTTTCAAAAATTTTTAGTACGTTTCTCAGGCAGAAACAATTTTTTTTTACAATAATGCACTAAATTAAGGCAAAATAAGCTTATTTTTGCGTTTTTTAGGTATATTAAAGCATATTCTAGAAAAGTGTTTATTAATTTTCTTTTTTTCAAGCCTTTATGTTTTAAATTAAATACTCTATTTTTTGTGAGATTACACTAGAACAGATTGAAGAATCCAAAAAATGAGATTATTTTTGATTTTTTTGAATGTATCAGTACGTTTTTCAACTAGAATAAGATTTTTTCGCGAAATTTCATTAAAAATTTACTAAATTAATGCAAGATATTGTCATTTTTTTGCTTTTTTTGAGTACATTTGGCACGTTTTAGAAATAAATACAATTATTTTTGAAATTTTTGAAAAAAAAGTTACCAAATTTGCACAAAATCGATAGATATTATTTTAAGTTGTTTTGGTTCGGTTTTGTACTCGAGACTTATTCGTTTTATATAATCTTGGTTAAAAATTATTTTTTTTTACCCGACTTAATTGATTTTTGAAAAAAAAATACCAAAAAGTCAAAAAACCATAAAATTTGGACGAAAATGTTATTTTTTAAGACGTTTGTTCACTAAAATCTCACACTTTTGTGAAATCTTGTTAAAACAAGCCGAAAAAACGCCAAGTTAAGTCAAAAATTATATTGTTCTTGTCTTTTTCGGAGGGTTTTAGTACGTTTTTTGCGAGATTGCTCTACAACAGACCGAAAAATTTCGAAAATAGCATTATTTTGCTTTTTTTAAAGTGAGTGTTAGTACGTTTTTTGGCCAAAAACGGAATTATTCACAAAATTTTATTGAAAATCAATTAAATGAAACCAAAATAATGCTATTTTTTGCTTTTTTCGAGTTTATTTAGCACGTTTTACAAACAAAAATATTATTTTTGAAAAAATTTGCCTTTTCAGGCTGAAAAATTACCAAATTAGATACTATTTTAGATTGTTTGACTCAATTTTAGAATTAGAGACTTATTTATTTTGCAAATTCTTATCGAAGTCTTCTAAATTTTGTTTGTTTTTTCGAAAAATTTCTTTAATAATGCCAAAAATTCACTAAATGAAGCCAGGAATAGTGTTATATTTAAGCTCATTTTTGCAAGTTTTTTATATAATAACTCAAAAAATCACCAAGTTAATTCAAAAATCCAACAACACGAAATGTAGCACCATTGTAAAAATTTAAATTTTTGGGACACCCTGTATTTGTATCAAAATTCGAATTCGCTTCCTGTTTTAGAGAATTCCCGTAATAATGACTGGAAACTAGATCTTGTCTGAAATAAAGTCCGGGAGATCCGTCATGGTCAATTTCCTCCAGTATTGTTTTGTAACTGTGCGAAATTCGAAATTATTGGCCTTTCCAGTAATGAAATGAGCTTCGTAAAGCTTCAAGTAATTTAATAAGTTGAAATTTAATATCGCGACTGGCTTCTTGTAGAATATGTTAGACACACTTTTTACTTAGTTTTGAGTTTCAAAAACGACAACACAGTTGGGAGGTTTCAATCTAGATTGTTTTCATTGATAGTGGGTTAATTTTTTTTACTTTTTGTAGATGAAGAAGTGGAATGGCCTTGGCCTTATCTGGATATGCAATCGATAATTCCACTGAGGATGGTCACCAGATGTCGCCAATTGTGCCGGTGAGTTGGTAATTGTTTATTATTATTACAACAGCATTCAAGGGTAAATCCCAAGAGAAGAGTTTGCTATTTGGGGTCTCTATTAGCGCCAGTCAATAAACAATGTAGTTTAGAGAGAGCGGTTAAAAGGCCTTAATGCGACAAAAAAAATAAATCTGAATCGTTTTTCAAGAGATTTTATTGAAATAAACAACTAGAATATTTTTTTTCTGGTCTGAATTGCGATATTTCAGCCGATTCCGAACAATTTCAAAAACTGAGTGTTTTTCACACTGAGTTTTTTTTTAAATTATTTTTTTCTTTTCTTGTTTTCACAAAAAACACATGTAAATATTACATCAAAATTTTTTAAATGGTTTGATTGGTTTTCGGTTGAAATGAGAGTTTTGATTCGATAGCAGCACACTTGTTGAATTACTAAAACTACCTAGTTTAGTATTTTATCATTTTTTTTAAATTTTAACAAAAAAAAATTCAAACTGAATCTAATAAGTAAAAATTTTGCTCGTTTTTGAGCTAGAAACTCAAGAGYTTTTATTGAAACAGACTGGAAAACTTTTTTCAGGTCTGAATTGCGATATTTCAGCCAATTTCGAAC
>NW_025400985.1:1082119-1083232 GCF_015345945.1 Tribolium madens
TTAACTTAAAAATCGACAAGTTGTTAAAATAAACAAGTCTAGATTACGTTTAATGTAATTTTGACTATGTAGTTCCAAAAATTGTCTTTTAAGGTTTGAATTCCAGGAAATCTTCAGTGATTTGACTCAGAAACTTTTTTATTTCAAGAGTTTTTGCTGAAATAAGCTATAAAATCGTGGTTTTTGCTCTAAATTGCATGTTAATAACTAATTCTGAGCGATTTAGCTTGTTTACCTCTTTACCTCATTTCTAAAAACTGAAATTCATTTATTTCAAGAGATTTTGACAAAAGCACTGAGAAAATTGTCGTTGTTTTTGATTAGTTAGCGTGTTTTTGAATCAAAATCAAAAAAAAAAAAATAGTCAAAAACAAGAAAAATTTTTTACTTTTATTTTCTTAAGTCTTGAAATTGAATTCGATTTGAAAAAAAAATGTGAGTGAAATTGAAATTTAACTTAAACAGCGACAAGTTTTTAAACTAAACAAGTCGAGATTACGTTTAATTTTGCTTAAATAGACAAGAAAATCGCCTTTTAAGGTCTGAATTTCAGGAAATTTTGAGTGATTATACTCATTTTGGAGCCAGAAACTCTTTTATTTCAAAAGTTTTTGCTGAAACAGGACATGAAATTGTTGTTTTAGCTTTGAATTCATGTTTTGGAGCCAAAAATCGACTTGAATCCTGAAATTTAGATCAAAATTTTATATTTTACGTTATAATAAGAGAATTTTACTTGAAGAGAATTTTATTATATTTAACTCTTTTTTGGGATAGAAATTTACTTACATTAAACAATTTTATTGAAGGTCAAAAATTGTGGTTTTGGTCTTAATTATGCGATTTCCCCAAATTCCCACGATTTACCTTATTTTTTTAATTTCAGAATATCACTTATTTTCAGATTTTGCCTAAATAGGACACAAATTCAGGTTAGAATTGCAATATTTCAACCAAATTCGAACACTTTACCTTATTTTTGGAGACTGAAATTGATTTAAGAGATTTTGTCGTTGATTTTGATTATTTAGCTTGTTTTTGAGTCAAAAAAAAGAGTCAAAAACAAGAAAAAAATTTTCTTTTAGTTTTTTAGTCTTGAAATTGATTTAGATG
>NW_025400985.1:1083292-1086036 GCF_015345945.1 Tribolium madens
AAAACAGGGCATGGAGTTGTCATTTTAGCTTTGAATTGCATATTGTGGAGTCAAAAATCGACTTGAATCCTGAGATTTAGTAAAAAAATTGATATTTTACGTTATAATAAGACAATTGTAGCTAATTCTAATCGATTTAGCTTATTTTTGAATTTGAAATTTACTTACTTGAAGAGATTTTTATTAAATTTGCTCTTTTCGGGGTAGAAATTATGCTGAAACATGCCCAAAATTGTGGTTTTCTGAATTATGTGATTTATTTAAATTGCAACGATTTACCTTATTTTTTTTAAGTGAGAATCTCACTTATTTTAAAAGATTTTGCTTAAATAGGACACAAATTCGTCGTTTTATTTCAACCGATTTTGTCGAAACAGTCTAGAAAACAGTTTTCAGGTTCGAGTTGCAATATTTCAGCCAAATCCGAGCATTTTACCTTGTCTTTGGAGACTGAAATTGATTTATTTTAAGGGATATTGATGAAATAACTTAGAAATTATTGTTGAATTTGATTATTTAGCTTGTTTTTGAATTAGAAACAAAAAAATCTTTTTTAGTTCTGAAATTAATTTCGATTTGAAATTTTGAGTGAAATTGAAATTTAACGTCAAGTTTTTAAACTAAACAAGTTGATATTACGTTTAATTGTGTCTAAATAGACTAGAAAATTGCTTTTTGAGGTCTGAATTTCAGGAAATTTTGAATGATTTAACTCATTTTTGACTCAGAAATTTGCTTATTTGAAGATGTTTTCTCAAATTTAGCTCTTTTTGGGCTAGAAATGAGGTTCTGGTCTGAATTGTGTGTTCTCATTAAATTTCAACGGTTTAATATTTTGTTTAAAAAAAAAGAATCTTCGAATCGCACTTATTTTTAGAGATTTTGCCCAAATAGGACACAGATTCAGGTTCGAATTGCAATATTTCAGCCAAATCTGAACACTTTACCTTATTTTTGGAGACTGAAATTGATTTATTTTAAGAGATTTTGTCGATTATTTAGCTTGTTTTTGAGTCAGAAAAAAAAGAGTCAAAAACAGGACAAATTTTTTTTTTTAGTTTCTTAGTCTTGAAATTGATTTGGATGTGTCAAGTTTTTAAAACAAACTAGTCTAGATTACGTTGAATTTTGTCTAAATAGACGAGAAATTTCAGGAAATTTAAAACAGGCTAGAAATCGTGGTGTTGTTTAAAAAAATATTCACTTATTTTAAGAGATTTGCTTAAATAGGACACAAATTTCTCGTTTTAGGTTTATCATTTTCGAAACTATTTTACTTGTTTTTGAGTCAGAAATTTAAGAGGTTTGTCAAAACAGCTCAGAAGAAGTGAAAAATAAAAAAAATGTCACAACTTCAAACTCTATTTGTTTTTTTTTTTTAATTAAATTTATTTTGTTTTATTTTGCAAAACTTTATGTAAGGGCAATAAAATAAGGCCGTTATTTCCTCAGCAGATCTTTTCTGCGTTGTTTGTGTAAATTTGGTCGACGTTGTAAACCAAAGTGTCTCTCTTATTCCACCGGATAAAGAAAAAGCCGGTGGATATCGAAATACACACCATAAAATCCACTTGTAAACTGTAATGGGATATTTTATTTTCGATTCGAAGTGAATAGAAATGGATATTTTACAGGAGTGCATGTGTTTTCAAGTTCTCACAACGAATATTAAACGCTCTGGTGTTTAACTCCAGTATTTCCACTTGAGAGCTTCTGTAACCATTCATGGTTCTTGAATTTGAAACAACGACATGCCCTGCTCTCTTGACCAAACCGACACAATTATGCACCTGAAACCAACACACAGTGTCAAACTTGATCGATTAATAACTTTCAAAATATGGTTTTTCGCTGAATTACGTGATAAATCACCAACAAGAGGCGCTATTTTCGGAGTATCCGTGACACGATCAATCTTCTTGTGACTTAATAAATTAACGAGATCGACACCTCGAACAAATCGGATTAATTGCAACGCAAAAATGACTAAATTTGGAAATAAAACGACGATTTTGTGCAAAATCTCTTAAAATAAGTGAAATCGTTGGAATTTAATAAAATCAGATAATTCAGACCAAGACCACAGTTTTTGGCATGTTTCACCATAATTTTGATTAAGTAAATTTCTATCACAAAAAAGCTAAATTTATTAAAAATCTAAATCTAAAAATTACAATTTTTGCTCTAAATCTCACGATTCAAGTCGATTTCTGACTTCATAAATTCAGAGCTAAAACGACAATTTCACATGCCCTGTTTCATCAAAATCTCTTGAAATAAATCAATTTCAGTCTCCAAAAATGAGGTGTGTCCCATTGGAGCAAATTCTCTTAAAATAACTGAGTTTCTGTACTTAAAAAAATTTATATTAAACCGTTGAAATTTAATGAGAACACATAATTTAGACCCATTTTTGGTAAATTTTTAGCCAAAATTTCTGAGTCAAAAATGAGTTAAAACACTCAAAATTTCCTAAAATTCAGACCTTAAAAAGCGATTTTCTAGTCTATTTAAGCAAAATTAAACGTAATCTCGACTTGTTTAGTTTAAAAACTTGACCTTAAACTTCAATTTTACTCAGAATTTTAAATCGAAATTAATTTCAGAACTAAAAAGGTTTTTTTTTTGTTTTTAACTTTCTTTTTGTTTCTAATTCAAAAACAAGCTAAATGATCAAATTCAACGACAATTTCTAAGTTATTTCATCAAAATCTCTTGAAATAAATCAATTTCAGTCTCCAAAA
>NW_025400985.1:1086346-1087573 GCF_015345945.1 Tribolium madens
ACAAGCTAAATGATCAAATTCAACGACAATTTCTAAGTTATTTCATCAAAATCTCTTGAAATAAATCAATTTCAGTCTCCAAAAATGAGGTAAAGTGTTTGGATTTAGTTGAAATATTGCAATTTGGACCTAAAGACTGTTTTCTGGCCTCTTTCGAAAAAATCTGTTGAAATAAAACGGCGAATTTGTGTCCTATTAGAGTAAAATCTCTTGAAATAAGAAAGATTCTGACTTTTAAAAAAATAAGGTAATCGTAAAAAATGGTGAAATCACGTAATTCCGACCAAAAACACAATTTTTAGTATGTTTCAGCACAATTTCTTGATGTAAGTAAATTTCTATCTCAAAAAGAGCTAAATTTATTAAAAATCTCTTCAAATAAGTCAATTTCAAATTCAAAAACAAGCTAAATCGCTCAGAATTATCTAAAATTACAATTTTTGCTCTAAATCTCACGATTCAAGTCGATTTCTGGCTTCAAAACATAAATTCAGAGCTAAAACGACAATTTCACATGCCCTGTTTCAGCAAAAACTCTTGAAATAAAAAGTTTCTGGCTCCAAATTTCCTGAAATTCAGACCTTAAAAACGATTTTCTGGTCTATCTAAGCAAAATTAATCTCGACTTGTTTAGTTTAAAAATTTGTCGCTGTTTAAGTTAAATTTCAATTTCACCCACAATTTCAAATCCAAGTCAATTTCAGGACTAAGAAAATTAAACAAAAAACGTTTTTTTCTTGTTTTTGACTGTTTTTTGTTTCTGACTCAAAGACAAGCTAAATAATCAGAATCAACGACAATTTTCTGAGTTTTTTCGTCAAAATTTCTTGAAATAAATCAATTACAGTTTTTAAAAATGAGGTAAAGAGTTCGGATTTGGCTGAAATATTGCATTTCAGACCTGAAGACTGTTTTCTGGCGGTTTCGACAAAATCTGTTAAAATAAACAGACGAATTTGTGTCCTATTGGAGCAAATTCTCTTAAAATAACTGAGTTTCTGTACTTAAAAAAATTTATATTAAACCGTTGAAATTTAATGAGAACACATAATTCAGACCAATTTTTGGTAAATTTCTAGCCAAAAAAGAGCTAAATTTGAGAAAACCTTTTCACCTAAGCAAGTTTCTGAGTCAAAAATGAGTTAAAACACTCAAAATTTCCTAAAATTCAGACCTTAAAAAGCGATTTTCTAGTCTATTTAGACAAAATTAAACGTAATCTCGACT
>NW_025400985.1:1089257-1091328 GCF_015345945.1 Tribolium madens
TTAAAATCTAGTGTTTTTGAACATGTCTCAGATTCAATTTAAACCTATCCTATCCGATAGATTTTGACGCGCTGATTACGAATTTGCCAAGTATTTTGCGCTATCTCCTTTAGTTTCGCCGTAATCGCCGTTTAAAAATTCGAAATTTTTTTGCGAGATATCGACTTGGCTTTCACGTCAGTCGATAGATTTTCTTACGCTGATTACGATGGAGTTGAAATTTTTGCTCTAAGTCTAATAGTTTGGCCGTAATCGCCGTTCAAAAAGTCAAAATTGTCAAAATTGTGAAACTTTAAACGCGTTTTTCTACGAAACTATAAGATTTAGAGCAAAGAGCTAAAAACCATTAAAAGTAGCTTGAAATTGTCTATTTACTGGCGCAAACCGGAAGTCGCTCCGGGTTATGATTCCGGGTACAGAGCTATTTTTAGTTTTTTCAAAAAAAAATTCATATCTCAAAAACTATGAGTCTTAGGTCAACAGGGTTTGTACAGGCGTGTTCTCCGGTTAATTTTACATATAGTACTAGTTTTTCATAAGAATAAAAAAAATTTGATTTTTTTGGTCAAAATCGGATTTTTCTAGACTTATTCTTAATTTTATTACTCAATATCTCAAAAACTATGCATCGTAGAGTATTTTAACTTGTTGCATCGTGTTCAGCGCGTAATTTTACGTCTAGAAAACCATATTTCAAGCGTTTTTACTAAATTGACTATTTTTACGATTCAAAAACTCAAAAAATTTGAAATTTTTTAAACTTGACCTAGTTACGTTTTATGCACTTTTTTGAGTCTTTAGCACCTCTAGAAATGTAAAAAACGTTAAATGGATAAATTTTAAAGTTAAATTTTTGTCGAGATTTTGTTCGATTTTTGGCACCCGGAGCGGTCTATTAGCAATAACTCCGGACTTGTTGGAGATAACCTCTTATGTTTGGTACCGTTGGAAAGCACTTTTAATTTTCTATCACATAAAAAAGTTTGGTTTTTACAAAATAAAATTTATTATCACAATTTTTTTAAATAAGCACAAAGTTAAGCAAACTCAGGCAGGCCTTGTTCCAAAAGCGCAAGATGCAAAGCTCTAGCTTGGCGAATCTCGTCAGTCTCCCCGACCGGAACATTATGATCGATGGGAGCGACAGGAAGATTATTTCCGGTAGCCCGGAAACCATCTGGACCAGCGGTGTATTGCACAGTCTGTAGAACACCGTTGGCGTCAATGTACGAATAACTACCACTCACACTCCCATCGGCGTTGCCTTGTTCCACTCGGGATTGCCCATCGACATTGAGTGAAATTTTGTAATTGCCGACAGTGTCTTGGGTTACAGCCACATGCTGCACGGGTTTGGCCACGGCCACCGCCACCAAAACGAACAAAAACGCCTAAAAATAAAGACATTAGCGGATGTTTTACACGAAATTTAAGAGGCTTACCGATGATTTCATTGTGGAGTTGTGGCGAGTTGGGTTTGTGATAAATGAGTGCTAGTGTGGGTATTTATACGAATTTTGGGGCTTAATGAGGCGATTTGTTTTCGCTTTCTTTGCTGCGAGGGCATTTTTCGAATATTTTCACCCAAAGTGCGATTTTCCTGAAACAGTACACGTTTTTGTTGTTTTTTTGTTTGGTTAAAGTGATTAAAACTTGCGGTATTTCATAAATCTGATAAGCTTCTAAAATTCCACGTTCATGCTGTTAAAATTTAATTTTAATTTTAAGATAAGGAAACGTCGTAAAAATTTTCAGATTGGCGCTGGAGATGAAGGTTTTATTTATTGTATTGCTGTTTTATTTGTTTATTATGTGCCATAAGTGCTCAATGGGGTGTAAATCGGGGGAGGCAAAACTGTGCCTACGAGTATTATTCTCCAAAAGAGAAAAAAATAGAGCAGATGTTGATAAATAATATCAATTGATCAATTTTTATATTTTATTTTTAAAGGACCAAAATTTTAAAATTAAGGTGTTAAAAGATGAATAAAACGTATGTCTCACCACGTGGTGAAAAAATTACCAATCAAAGCCACGTTTTTTTTATAGAATACTGTGTGAAAAAAATAAT